>NW_016804423.1:4764403-4777675 GCF_001698545.2 Rhinopithecus bieti | reverse complement strand
AAAAAAAAAAAAAAGGCACAAGGATGGAGCCCACTAAGTATCAGGGACTAACCATGGCACAGAAAGCTGGGAAGGAGCCCAGCAGAGAGGCAAAGGGGGCAAAGCTGGAGTGAGCTCTTCGTGGACACATTCAGATCAACCACTTTTAGAATCCACACGATACCATCTTTTCTTCAGGCTCTTAGACAACAATTATTCCTTAAAACTGAAGAATAGGGTTCCTAAGAATGGCAAAAGAGACAAAGAGGCCCTTGCTGGAGACGCTGTTCAATAATAAGATAATAAAATGTTTGAATGCCGGTGTCATCTAAGGCTGCTAATAACATAGCACGTATTTCTCTTTATTTTATTTTTATAGGCCAGATAAATTAAACTAGCTCCTTGCTCAACAGTTTGACACGTGTTTTTAATAATAGCTCACTGCTGTCCTTCAGTAGCATGCCTGGCTCAAGGATGCCCAGGTATGGAGGTCCCCCTTCCAAAGTTGGGTGTGCATGGCTGGCAGAAGGCTGCATAGACATGGGCTGGAGAAAAGGGGAGGAGCTATTCGTGTCCGACCCGATGCTAGGAACACTGGCACTGCCTGGGCAGTGCGTCATGGCTACATTCTAGATTGAGTCCATAGGACACTGAGGCCTAGGACACTCCCTGGGACACATGGGTTTGAGTGGTGTGGCCAAGACCTTGCCAGCCTTGGGGAGACCCCCGCCCTCAATTCTAACACAAGCTAGAGAACAGGGACATGCAGCCTGGCCGAGACTTCGAGTTAACAAACTCTGTTTAAAAACATCTTCACTTCTCTTTGGTAAACACCGTGTCTACTAATATATATTGAGAAAATTAGTGTTTTCATGCCATGTTTTCTGGTACATTACCTAAACTCAATGCACAACTCACACTTGGCGTCTCGTTGCTAGCTAGCTGTGGATCACAATGTTTCACCACCAAGTATGGGCGTCACAGCAATAATTTGACAGGTGATAAAAAAGGAATAAGCGCTTTGCTGCAGTTTTGAGAGTCTATTCTCCACAGTCTCAGTCACTGGAGTGGAAGGAATGAAGATGCACAATTTAAACAGTATGCTTACATGCATCCAACAGAAATTTTCCTGTGGAGATTAATTGGATTACACCTATAAAATATTTATATGGTATACTTATCAGTCCAGAGATGATTTTGAACAATTAGGAGAATGTTTTCACTACTAATAAACGATCACCACCACAGCTGGGCAACATTGAAAGATATCCTATGAGCCAAACACTCTAATAATTTTTACAAGTGTACTCTTGGAGACACTCCATATAAAGTGCAGCTTCACGGAAGTACATTAACTCCACAATCTCAGATTCTAAGCGTAAAGTGATATTGACTCGAAACCTCTCACATCAGGTACTTCCATGGTAGCACAGCGATAAACAGTCTGGGTCTGTCTTCCCTTAGCTTTGCGGAGGTCAGTTGTGTTACCTTGGGCAAGCTTCTGGTCTCCCTCAATCTCAGTTTCTTCCTCTGGGGACTGGGATGCTGGGCTCAGAGACAGACTGGGACTGAGCAGGAAAGCCCCACAGAAAGCAGTACTTGGATGTGAAAACGGTTTAGGCCGGATGCAGGCCTGTGTCAGCCCTGGCTCACAGCGGACAGGTGTAAATGTCATAGAACACGTGTGGAACATGCATAGAACATGCGTCATGTGTGGCACACACAGAAATCATCCGTGCTGATGATCATAACACATCACTGGCACATTCAGCCTGAGAGTCGAAGCAACATGGCAGAGGGTGATGGTAAATTCATTCAGAAAGGCCTGGCTATCGAGATCCCTGTGTGGCACCAAGTTTACGCTGGTGAGAGGATGGACAGCAGGGAGAGCCATGCCAGGTCTGCATGCAGAATGTCCACGGTGAGCCAGAGGGCAGAGGGTGCTGACCGGGGGCAGTACCAGTGGGGACTCCTTCATGAGAGGACCCTGGAGCCCAGGCTCATGGGCAGGAGGGAGTGAATCTGAGGTGGGTTGGCCTTGACTGGGGCACGGATGGGTAGGCCAGAGCCACTTGGCAAAGAGGAGACGGCAGGAGATAAGCCAGGAGGAAAGCCAACCGTGTGACCACGCGGGTCACACGCCAGTGCTGCGGATTTTGCTTTTAATCTGAGTGGAATGTGATGTCGCTGCAGGATTTTGAATTAAGGGAAGTGCAACGTGTGCAGGGAGAGGGGCGACTCGAGCCTCTGCGAGGGGCCGGCGGCTCTGCAAAGTCCAGATCACGGACCCCACAGAACACATGGGCCGGTCGAGGTGGGCAGAGAGCAAGGCCGGGCAGTGGGAGGAGGGGAAGGCGCAGGAGAGCAGTGGGAGTGGGGCTCAGTCAGGCGGGAGCAGGGCTCTGTTTTTGTTTTGCAGACACAGCATAGCCTCTGCCTTCAGGCAACTCGGGGACAGGTGGACAAATGCACTGCCCACGACCCAAGGACAGGCCAGGGCCCAGGTGGGCAGGCGCGGGCGGAACAGGGAGCCGAGGCTCGTGGCACGCACCCAGCAGGCATGGGGGCGGTGGAGGCTTAGCGGTCGCACACAAGCTGGTATCTGGCACTTTCTAAGAGAGGGGGCCCAGCAAGCAGGGAATACGTAGAATGTTCCAGGCCTGAGTGAACATGTCCTGTGAGCAGTGCGGATGCAGCAGGCAAAACCATGTGGGCAGAGGCCGCCTGCAGGGCCAGGTGGTGGCCAAGTGCCTGCTCTCCTCTGAGTGATCTGGAAACTTCCCTTACTCCCACTGGTGGGTGGGACCTGGATGGCAGGGATGTTGGATTCAGAAAAATGTGGGGTCCGGCCCCAAGCATAAGTGGCAGCCACAGCTGGTTTCTGTGGCAAATCTGAGGCAGTGAGCGACACTGGAGTCTCTCCTGGGCGGCCACCACATGAGTCCATGCAACTCCTGCCTGGGCCTCCCCATCCTGGGTGCAGCCCCCTCCGCATCCCGCCCCCTAATCTGGGAAAACCTGGCCCCTCCTCTGTGTCCCCTCCTGGCCATGGGGCCCCTTGAGGGGTGTGGGAAGAGCCCCCTGAACTCCGACTGCTCTTCCCTTCCGATGGCCACGACCCCAGATTCCACCAGGGGAGTGGTGGCCGCCGTGCCCTCAGCGTCTGTCCCCACTCACACCACAGCCCACTTAACAGACAAGAGTCTGGTTCGGGGCGGGAAGGATGGGACAGCAGAGCCCACTGGGCAGAGGTGGCAGAGCGGTGACCAGGCGGCACAGGGCAGGCAGCTCAGGGCAGACACGCCTCGGGGGGCCTGAAACGGAGCAAGGACCCACATGAGGCTCAGGATGCCGTGCGGCTGCCGATGGGTCAGTGCTTGGCGGGTATTGCTGAACTGGGAACCCAGGGGCACGTCCGGGTCCAAGGGCACCACCCCTGGGGCTGGGCCTTCCTTTCCCGGGGCCCCCAGGGACTGGCCCTGAGTGGGGAAGGGCTGAGCCTGCTGCGGTCCTTCTGTCCGGCTGGACGGCTCGGGCCTGGCTCCCTGCCTTCTTCCACCTCAGGTTCAGGAGTGGTGGGGAAATTCTCGGTGTGGGTGCCAGTGCCCTGGGTCCAGCATGGAGAGGAGTCTGTGTGGGGAGAGAGCCGACTGTCTGCTCACCGGCTCGTGTCTGTGCCGGCCCACGTGCCCCGATGCTCTTCCGCCTGGTCGGTCAGGGGCTGGGCCGTGGGCCGTGTGCTCTGCTGAAGGGCAAATGTCCCACAGGCCACGTCCCGGGTCCCCCGGAGGATGATGGGCCAGAGGAGACCTTCCAGGCACACGGGACCGGAGGGAGCCCAGGGTACAAGGAGGGACAGGGGCTGGCACTAAGGGGACAGGGAGGGCCTAGTGGGTTCCCCTCCTGCCTTCCTCACTCCCTCTGTGGGGTCTCCAGGCTCACACCTCTGACCCTGACAGCTCCCGTGCACTTCCTTGTGCGCCCCTGGGTCTGAGACGCCTGCCTCAGGCCATGCTCCTGCCTCTCCCTTTAGGTTTGTCTCACAAGTAAACGGTACAAGCGGACTTGGAGGATGAGGCCAGGGGTTCCCCTCACACAAATTCGATGTTGCAGCCACTGAAATCTGAGTTTTAGTAAGCAAAACAAAGTCTATGCTTTTGGGATTCACTAAAGCTATTTTTTAAAAAAGTGCTCCTAAGACTATAAACACACCTGCCTCTGACACCCACCCCTCCACTCCCCGACCCAGGGGAAGGCTGGGACCTCAGGGCAGCAGGAGGAAGGGTGCCTGGGGATTCAGATCCCCGCTCTACCCCACCAGGAACACTGTCTATCTCTCTCTGCCTCTTCCCTTCCCTTCCCTCCTCTCCCCTCCCCTCCCCTCCCCTCTCCTCTCCACTTTTCTTTCCTTCCTTCCCTCCCTCCCTCCCTCCATCCGTCCTTCCTTCCTTCCTTCCCTCCTTCCCTCCCTCCATTTTTTTGAGACAGAGTCTCACTCTGTCGTCCAGGCTGAAGTGTACTGGCGTGATCTCAGCTCACTGCAACCTCTTCCTCCCGGGTTCAAGCAATTCTCCTGCCTCAGCCTTTTGAGTAGCTGGGATTACAGGTGTGAACCACCACGACCAACCCATTTTTGTATTTTTAGTACAGACCGGGTTTCACCATGTTGGCTAGGCTGGTCTCGAACCCCTGATCTCAGGTGATCCACCTGCCTTGACCTCACAAAGTACTGGGATTACAGGCGTGAGCCTCTGCACCCAACCGTGCCTCACATTTCTTATTCTTGGGTGACTCCGAAAGTCAATTCTGCAGAGATGTCATAGACTTATATTTTATGTGGTCACATATTTCTAGATACAAACCCTAGAAAAGCCTTCTATTTTTCTATTCATTTTTCTGCTCTTTTTACAATCAGTTTTGCAGCAAGTCCCATTGCAGCAGCCCTGTGCCTGTGCTGGGTGCCTGGTGACCAAGCTTGCAGGACAGTGGAGGCTCCCACCCTCCAGAGGACCCAGACACGTCTACAGCCTTTGCACATCCAACAGTGAGTACCAAAAGGCCTGCCTGAAGAGGTGTGATCTGCTGAAATGATGCCTGCTTTTCCCGGGTTTTTCTCATCAGCACTGGACCTGCACTCCCTCCTTCCCCCACAACGGTGGTCTGGGGAATGAGGGGTAATTGGCTCCCTGAGTCTTTCAGTTAGGACCTGGCCAGCGGGGAAACACAACGCTGTTCTCACTGCAACACATGTGCTACCTCCAAGACGAGGGTGCTGCCGCCGCCGGACCGCGCTGACATCTGGACAAGGGTGCTTCACCGCGGCCCTTGAGAGATGGGCCTCTCATGCGGCCGCCTGGGTGAATGCCCTGGGCGCGCAGACAGCACAGGCTCTAATTGAAAACCTCTTTCTTTACAAAGGTCCAGATGAGACGGCATTGAGGCCTCACATGGGCAGAGAACAGCACCTGGGGGCCGAGCGGGGCTCAGACATGCCTTTCTGAGGTGGAGGGGGAAGGCGTCTGGGTTCCAACCCTGTTTACCAGGAGGGGGAAGATGAAAGCTGAATGCTGGCAGAATTTGAGGCTATTTACGGACCACTGCGACCCCTCGTGCCGTCTCCTACTGTTCGATCTCTGTAAGAGCCTGGCCAGTGGTTCTCAGAGGAGGCCTTCCAGACCTGCAGCATCAGCATCACCTGGGAACACATAAGCTCGGCGAGTTCTTCCATTGCACCTGCGTCCTCTGGGTGGAGACTCAGGGATGGGACCCAACCCCCGTGTCTCAGCAAATCCTGCTGTGGGTTCCAGCAGGCGCCACAGTTTGAGAAGCCCTGATCTGTGGGCGGAGGCAGTTGCGGGGCGGGGGGTGGGGGGGAAGACAAGCTCTCTGGAGGGAATAGGAGTGATGTTTTAATCAGAGAAGCGTCTGTCTACACCAACAGACATGGGGCCACAGGGCAGACAGTGTGCAGGTCTCTGAAGCCGCAGAAGAGGAAGCACAGCCTCATTTTGGGCATATTTTTCTGTTGACCAGAGCCATGGACTTTCTCCAGGGCCTGGAAACAGAATCCACTGTGGGCTGCTTGGGGAACCAAAATGCTCACAGAAGCCCTGCTGGAAACTGGTGTGCAAGGGGGAAGGAAGGTGGCAGCCCCCTGGCAGCCTGGCCTGCTCTGGGGGCTGTGGGACCCTCCCAAGCACCTGTTCTAGCTGCCTGCAAACCTCGCCATGCGCCTGGGAGGGTCATGTCCCTCTGGGCTCATGTCCTTGTCCTCACACTCAGGCCTGGACTCACTTTCTGGTGGTCACCGGGATCCCAGGGCCCATTCAGCATGGGAGAGGTGTGGACTCACTTTTTCCTCCAGGATCCCCAGGGCCTGTCCAGTGTGGGGGAGGCCTGGACTCACTTTCTGGTGCTCTGGGGTCCCAGGCCCCATCCAGCATGGGGGAGGCAGATCCTGCCCTACTCAGGACTTGAGCACAGCTGTTTCCTCAGTTTACCCATCAGACCCCACTAGCCTTGGCTTAAACAAAGACGCTACCCCACACAGGGGCTGACTGAGTTCTAGGGTGCCTTCCCTCTCACATCCATGATGCCTAAGTGGGACTCCCTGCTCTGTCACCCCTAGAGTGCAGCTGGGGTCACCTGGCAGCAGTGAGGCCGCCCTGAGTGGGCCCTGAGGGACGGGACCTGGACAGCAGCCCCAGCCTCCCCTCACATTCAGGACCTGCCGGCGTCCGGGGTACCTGGCGGAGCCTGGGATGGGTGAATCTCCTGGCATGGGGCTTCCGTACCCTGTGCCCCTCACACATTCAGGGCCACCTGTCCTGTCCCTTCAGGGCTGGGGCAATGGAGCCAGCACAGAAAGAGAAGGTGGCCCTTGTCTGGCAAATGCAACCCACTCAAGTCCCGTCAGGCTACACGGTGCCGGCCGACCCACCTGTGCCCACCAGCCGGCCCCGGGCAGTTCCCGCGGCTCTGTTGGACTCTGCACTTGTGGAGCCAGCTCTGGCTTCTCCATCTCAGGAAGGCACAGAGGCACAGTCTGCTCTCAGCCCATTCCTTAGGTCTCCTCTTCGCAGATTTGGGTGCAGGAAGAGGCCCGGGAACAACCACGTGCCTCTCTGGGCCGTCAGCCTCCTCTGCTAGGATCCCCTCCACAGCAGCTGAGCTCCCGGGGGACTGCCCTGCAGACTTGGCCATTCCCACCCACACAGAATCCAAACGTGTCTCTTAATCAAAAAGCAAAGCCACTGTGAGAAGCCGAGGGCTGAACAGTGACACCAAGGACAGTGAAAGGGAGGAAGGCCGGCGTCCCTCACACTCTTCCCCTGCCTGGCGCTCCCAGTGTTCCCAGGTCGATGCTGGTCCTCACCGCAGGCTGGGATTGGCCTCTGAGCACACTGGGGATGAGGGGGACGTGCCAAGGGTCACATGAACACAGGCCCCTGCTGTGCCTGGCCCGAGGCCCTGCTCCCCGGGAACTATGCGCAGTGGTGACTGCGGGTGAGGGGACCTGGGAAAGACAGAGCACCCGGCCGCATCTGAGACCCAGACCCTGGTGATTCCTGCAGAGCCCCTGCATTGTCCTCGTTGGACCAAGGCAGCAACTCAACGGGGGCAGGACTCAACACTGTAACTCTCTTTTCAGGTGAGAAGCAGAGATAAAGGAAGAGGCGAAATCACCTTTCTGGTTAAATATATATTCCAAACAGCATTAAACTATCTGAGTGGAATTTTCACTCAGACACCTACATATAGAATACAGCTTAGAGGAACCAACGCCCTGCTCAGGGAAAGACACAGTTTTCCTTGTTGTCAATTTGAGACCAGAAATAGCAACTACAGCCCATTACACATACATCTTGACTTCTTTTCTACCTCATCTTTTACCATTTCCAATTATTGCAAGGTCCACACAGATAATTAGGGAATAGGGAATAATTAGATAATGAGGTGAAAATCAGTTAATTTTTTTTTCCTAATTGCAAAAAAATACCCATTTCTGGTCTTGAATTATTCATACCCATCAGTTGTATGAATGCTGGAAAATGCCAGAAAGTACCAGAAACTCAGTATAGCCTTTCATTCTTTCTTTAAATTGCCAAAGATTTTAAAAAATCAGCTATACATTTAATGTACATAGGTTAAAAGCCCAGGCTGGGTGCAGTGGTACATGCCTGTTGCTCCAGCTACTTGGAGGCTGAAGTGGGAGGATTGCTTGAAGCCAGGAGTCTGAGGCTGTTGTGATCCATGAACTTGCCACTGCACACCAACCTGGGCAACAGAGTGAGACCCTGTATTTAAAAAAGTAAAAAGCAGGAAAATAAACCTCCTCTAGGTTCTACTCTTTCTGCCCTTCTCACTATTGCACTTGACTAGTCTTAAAAGCAAACACAGGCTGGTCATGGTGGCTCACGCCTGTAATCCCAACACTTTGGGAGGCCAAGGTGAGTGGATCACTTGAGGTCAGGAGTTTGAGACCAGCCTGGCCAACATAGCGCAACCCGTCTCTAGTAAAAATGCAAAAAGTAGCTGGTATGGTGGCACATGTCTGTAATCCCAGCTATTCGGAAGTCTGAGGCAAGAGAATCTCTTGGACCCAGAGGCAGAGGCTGCAGTGAGCTGAGATTGTGCCACTGCATTCAACCCTGGGTGACAGAACAAGACTCCATCTTATACAAACACTCACACACACACACACACACACACACACACAAATACCCACCAACAGATCTGCAGGGCAGTGTCCCTTCCACTCCCCAGAGGCAATCCACTTAAAAGCTAAAACTGTACCTGTTTACCCCCACATTTCTAAATAGCATGCTTATATTCCTATTTGCGACTTTCTTTAGTTCAATTTTGGCTACTGACTTCATATAATGAAAAATGAGAATCTGGCATTTCTGTACATCCCTACTTGTTATCAAGGTCTTTCTTCCCTGACCACCCACTGCTGTTTGTAACGTCTGAACAGATCAGTATTCTAGTAGATCAATTAAATGTCACGACATTGTATAAATATGACTCACAGCTGAGACACGTAGTGTACTATAATTACAGTTTCTTCCTTAAACCATTTTTTTGTTTTAGTTTGTTTTCCTGGACTTTACTTAATTGCTTTTCACTGGATTCATTTTCATATACATATCACTAAGTCAGCCCTAAACTCTCTGTGAGAATTGTAAATCTCCTCTCAAAATGTAAAAGGCCCTCTGTGTTCTCATCTCCCCTGGGAGATGCCCCTCCTGCAGCCTCCCTTCCTCTTCAGCACCGGATTCCTTAGCTTCCCTTTCCTTTCACTCTGGGGATTCCCATTGCCTCTTTCCCTTTGGATTCTTGGCTTCTTGAATCCCAAGTCATTGTCTCTCATTTTATGGGGTACATCCCCCAGCACCTCACTGAAAGAGTGAGTGAGAGATGTGTCTATTGAACAATTGTGTATCTGAATTGTCTTGATTGATAGTTTGTTCATTTGGGTTAAAACTCTAGTAGAAAACTATTTTTCCCATACAATTTTGAAGACAATTTTCCATTACCTCCTGGCTTTAAATGTTGTTGTTGAGAAGACTAATGAACCTTGATTCTAGTCCTTTGTTTGTTTTTAAATGTCTGGAAGTGTTCAGAATCATTTGTTTTGAGTCCATAAGTCTCCCTAAAAAGGAATCCTCCAACATCCTGCCAGGGGTCTGATGTGCTTTCAGCCAGTGACCTGGGAAACCACCCGAAAAAAGGCACAGCCCCCCGCCCCCTGGTCCTGTGACAACAAAGAAACACTGAATCCTCTTGCCCTTGGCTCTGCCCAGAGCCCTCGGTCTGCAGTCTCTTCCCCGTCCTCCAGATGCCACCTGAGGTGGGTGTGGCAGGCTACCTAGGGGTAGAGGAACACCTGGCCACGTACCTGCTTCTGAAATAGTCTTGCCACTCCCAGTCCTGCTGTCCACCTGGCACCCTGGGAGCCCTGTCCCTTACCCTCCTTGACAGCCCAGGATAAATCCACATCCTCTGGGTCGTGATGGCCTCTACAGCTCAGCTCTCAGCAGCTCGCCTTGGCTAATTCAGTCCCTCCTCATGCATCTGCTGTGCAGCTTCCAAAATGTGTTCCTATTGCCTCTTTCCCACAGTTGTCTGTCCTGGGTTTGTGTCCTTTAAAAAAAAACCTCCTTACTATTATTTGATTGAGGCCTGGGGAGACAGTGGCAGGTGAATCAGGAAGTCAGCCTCTGCTGCGCTGAGGACTTCCTGGGTTTGGATATGACCTTGACATGGCCGTTCTGCCACCTGCCCTGACATGATGAACGAGGGAAACACAGGGGCCAGTAACGCCCACTAGCGATAGGTATGTGCCTCAGGGTGGCACGGAGCAGCAGCCGTGACTCCAGGTGCCTGAGGTTACACGAGGAGACCCCTAGGATGTCACCTGCCACTCCCAAAGATGATGCCTGAGGCTTCTCTGGGGTATGGCTGAGGAAACCAAAGGGTCTCCTGTGAGCTGTGAGGACATTCCTTCCAGCGTCCTCTGGGGGTGCTTCCTGCCTGGCTAAGCACCGCCCCCACACGGTGTGGTAGATGCCGTTGGGGGTCAGCGGCCAGCCTGAGGTCTAGGCCCCTGGGAACGCCCAGCCTGCAGGATGCAGCACCACACATAGAACTGGCCGCTGCAGGGATACAGGCCCTGAGCCATTCCCGGAATTCAACTCAAACTCAAGCAAGGGAGAGGACGCCGGAGACTTGAGACCAACGGAACCTTCTCCAGAAGTGCTTTCCGCCAGGCCTGGGGGCGAGGGAGAGGGCAGGGGGCCCCAAGCATGGGAGGAAGCTGACAGCTGGGCACGGATCCCATCTTAGCCGTCAAGGGAGGGCCCGCACCTCTCGCAGGGGTGAGGCTGTCACTTTGTAAGTGGGGCTTCACCTGAGGGGAGCTGCTGCTTCTCACTGGCTCCACAGAGGTGCTGGCCAGCTGACCACCGATGCTCGTAGGAACATGGACATGGGATTTTACTAGAAAAGGAGGCCCAAGCTCTGTGGCCGTCAGATATTCTTTGCATCCAGACATGTTACAGCGGCTGCTAGGGGCATGTTTGCTGCCCGTGGCTGTGTCTGGCAGGCAGAGAGGGCTCTGGATACATGATGTGTGTGAGGCACACACACCAGAGCTGTGGGAAACAGGCATGGCCGGAGGGTAGGTGGGACGTGGGTTGACAGTGTGTCCTGTCAAAGCTGCAGGCCGCTTTAAAAACCACTTTGTAAGCGGATGTGCAAAGATTTCACAAAACACTGCTATCTGATGGACGCTAAGAAGGCCTGGGGATCGCTTCCCCTACGTGGCCCCAAAAGGGCCGCCTCAATTCACTGAGCATCTTTCCACTTAACACTTCAGGGTTTAATGACCCAAAGAATAGAAATTGATGAGGAAAGACACGCCGGCCTTCATCTGAAGATCCATTTGTCATCACAATCATTACTCTTTCCCAAACGCTCTCCCTCAGGGAGGAAAAGTGCAACTGGAAAACGGAACTTTTTCATCCCTGTCTTTCAATGCACACGCCTTCCTTCACCTATGAACTCACTTCACCGGCGGTGCATGCCAGGTGGAGGATGAGCGTTGCAGAGTGCAGTCCCTCCTGGGCGGCCCCTGGCCAGGGTGGGTCTGCTAGAAGCCCCCATGGACGCGGATGGATGCCCCGGGGGTGGGGAGGGTGTGCAAAGAGCTGCGCAAGGCCTTGCTGCCTTATGGTTACCTTTGCTCAGCCCACCCTGACCTCCTCACACAGGCTCCATGGGCTCAGCCTGCAGGGTGGGCAGGGGCTGGGCCCCCTTTGCTCCACCCAGCTGCCCTGGGCTTGTGTTCCTCCTGCCATCACACCTACTGGCTCCTATCAGCACAGCAACTCTTTCAGGGCCCTGGGGTCCGTGGATCCCGCTTTCAAACGCCCCAGGAGGTGTCTGCATTCCAATTCAGTGTCCCGGAGCTGAGCTGGGGCTTCTGCTGAAGCCACTCATGGGAGGGCCGGCCAGGTGGCTGAGCCAGCTCTTCCGAGCTCCTACCCTGAGCTCAGCCCACCCCCGTTTCTTCTGCCCCATGAAACCCAGGGTCCATGATACCCAAGCCAGCATCATCCTCAGAGCACCCACTAATCCCCCACATCTCCACGCCTCCCTCTGCTCATCCCATGTTCATGGGCAAAGCCAGCAAGTGGCCAGAGATCGTGAAGAACGCCCTGGTCATTAGAGGATGGACGAGAAGCTCCTCTGTGGGTTGGCTGGTTCGCTCATTCACTAGTGTTTGCAGAGGGCCCTGGGACGGCCGTGTCAGGGCCGTGTGGTAAAGAAAACACACAGGACGTCTGTCCTGCGCCTCACGGTCCAGGGGACAGGTAGCTACGAGGTAGAGAGCCGCAAAGCACGTATATGCCACGAAGACCCAGCAGGCTTTGGAACCGCCAGACCTGGGCTCCCACACAACTATGGCCACTCACCTCCTGACAGTCTTGGGGCAATCTGTGCAGCTTCCTGAGGCATTTATTTTCCCATCTGAAAAAGAAAAACAATAATGCCAAGTTTACCAGTGTTATGAGGATTAAGGGCGAGAATATAGTTAAAACGTATGGTTACTTAGCACAGAGCCCAGACAGGGCAAGCGTGTGAAAATGGTACCGACGTCAGGACCAGTGACTGTTACTCATCAAGCGTGTATCTGCCACTCTGTGCATCCGAATTCAACGAGGGATTATGAAAATAAATGAACATTCGGAGCTGGAACTGACTACTTCCGAAAGACCTTGGCAGGAACACCCTTAATGTGACCATCCTTGTTAACACCAGTGGAGCAGGCACCTCGGGAATGAGCCGTGCAACAGGCTTCCGGAAGCCAGGAGGGCTGGGCATGTCTCCTCTCCTTCCAGCTCCAGCTGGCGCTTCTCTGAGCCCAGCAGCTTCTCTGGGCTGGAGGGTGGGGGTGGGCCTGGGAGGGAGTGGGCTGGAGGGTCGGGTGGGCTGGAGGGTGGAGTGGGCTGGAGGGAGTGGCCTGGAGGGGGTAGGCTTCAGCCCTGCTGGAGTCCTAGAAGCGAATGAAGGCCTTTCTTGCCTCCCACTCTGGACCTGACAGGAGCCTGGGGTGGGCACTGGGGGACTCTCAGAACAGTTGCAGCCTAGAGAGGCTGGACAGAGACCCCTGGATGGAGGCCATAGTGCCTGGGGGCTGGGTCTCCTGGGCCCAGGAGCTGAGGAAGGTGGTGATAGCTATGCTCTATACTACTGAGCCTTGGGGCAAGGAGACCTCGGACAGATTGG
>NW_016804423.1:4734423-4762081 GCF_001698545.2 Rhinopithecus bieti | reverse complement strand
GGGGTGGGCCTGGGAGGGAGTGGGCTGGAGGGTGGGGTGGGCTGGAGGGTGGAGTGGGCTGGAGGGAGTGGCCTGGAGGGGGTAGGCTTCAGCCCTGCTGGAGTCCTAGAAGCGAATGAAGGCCTTTCTTGCCTCCCACTCTGGACCTGACAGGAGCCTGGGGTGGGCACTGGGGGACTCTCAGAACAGTTGCAGCCTAGAGAGGCTGGACAGAGACCCCTGGATGGAGGCCATAGTGCCTGGGGCTGGGTCTCCTGGGCCCAGGAGCTGAGGAAGGTGGTGATAGCTATGCTCTATACTACTGAGCCTTGGGGCAAGGAGACCTCGGACAGATTGGGTCCAGGCAGGGGCTGCCAAGGCCAGAGCCCCCCGAGGCTGTCCATGCAGCATATCCACAGCTGCAGCGGCAGGCAGGCTTTGGGAATGGGTGTCCAAAGACACAGCAGTTGGAGACAGAGGCTGAGGCAAGTGGCTTGAACAAGGACAGGGAGAATAGAGATTCGAGTCCCACACGTGCCTTGCTTTATAGCCAATGCCTGATTTCCTACTGGAAAAAACTCCTTAGACAAACACAAGTAGAGCATGGGCTCTGTTGAGACCTAAATGAGCACTGTCGTGGGTGGGAGATAAAAGATGCTCAGAGCATGTGATGGGAAGCAATGGGAGGGGAGAGGGCAGGGCCTGCCCTGCAGGATGGCAGCTCTAGAGGGAGAGGCTGCCTACTGAGCACATCTCAGGGGAGCCCAAGGCAGAGGCCGGAGCCCACAGATCTGGAGGAACTGAGGAGAAAAGCCTCCTAGCAGGGTGTTCAGGGAAATCTCCCAGTGGGAAGAGGAGAACAATTCTATTTTTTTATTTTATTTTATTTTATTTTATTTTTTTTTGAGATGGAGTCTTACTCTGTCCCCAGGCTGGAGTGCAGTGGTGCGATCTCTGCTCACTGCAAGCTCCGCCTCCTGGGTTCACGCCATTCTCCTGCCTCAGCCTCCTGAGTAGCTGGGACTACAGGCGCCCGCCACTGCGCCCGGCTTATTTTTTTGTGTGTGTAGTTTTAGTACATACAGGGTTTTACTGGGTTAGCCAGAAGAGAACAATTCTAAAAGCTGCAGCAGTAAAGAACAAATAAACGGCAAAAGGAGAGGGGCGGGGCTGACGTCAGATTTCTCCTCTGTGGCACAGAGAACCAGCGAGCATGGCACCTGGGGACTGGGCAAGGACACACGCAGCCCATTAGCCCCACCCTCGGGGTGCCACAGTGGACGAAGGGAGGGGAAAGCATTGCGGGACTCTTTCTTGGTAAAGTGTTGGAGGAGGCAGCGGCGAGCCACGAAATCCACAAACCCTGCACGCCCAGGCGAACGCAAACAACAGTGAAGACTTACCTGGGAGGGAGAATACAGGTGCGACATAAATAATCCGGAAATGGAAATATTTCTGAAATGAATTGCAAGCAAAGTCTAAAATAATAGCCCCGAATGAAAGTATTCATTCCGCAAAATCTAAGAGTTAGCATGACAGGGCTGGGTCAGGGGTGAGTCAAAGTCACACATGTTACTGGAAGAGGCTGGGAGTGGGTGAGGAGAGGATGGGCATGATGTAAAGCCCACTTCTCATGGGACGGAGGCTGGCCAGGGTGGGGGACGTCCCTGGTCCCGAGTTTCCATCAAACGGTAAAGAACCTTATGATGGGCACTGGCAATTGGGAGGGGCAGGCACCGTTACCAGCCCTGCAAAGAAACGGAAATCCACCAGGAAGAGCAGAAGGAAACAGCAGTGACTAGACAACCCAGAAAATACATAGAAAAGAAAACTCAATAATCAACTTGAAAATGACAGCGATAAAGTCATGAGCCATGTCATGAAATCCAGCAGGCTGACTTGTTTCGTTCAAAGAAGAAACTGCCTAGATGGACAGGCAATCCCTAGGCTCTGTAGTGTGGACAAGAAACATACTTAAAATAATAGAACAAAGAAAGCCCGAAAATAAAGGAATGAGTAAAGTGATACCCGGTAAATGAAAGCCTAAAAGGCAAAAAAGAACAGAAAGAGGCCAGGCACGGTAGCTCACACCTGTAATCCCAACACTTTGGGAGGCAGAGGTGGGAGGACTGGTTGAGGCCAGGAGTTTGTAACCAGCCTGGGCAATGTAGCAAGACCCCATCTCTACAAAAAATTAAAAATTTTGGCAGGCGTGGTGGCACACACCTATGTTCTCAGCTACTTGGGAGACAAGGTGGTGAGCGCTAAGTAAGACAGGCTGACAAATTTACTCTAAAAGGCACTGTTTACAAAGACAGCATTAAAATTAAAGCCTGGCACCTCTGCTTACACCCAAGGGTGCAGCCTGGAGGAAAGGGCAGGTGGGCAGCCAGGACCGAGCCGCTCTCTGGTCTCACAGCAGGAGGAGATGAGGCAGCAGGAGGATTTGCTGACCAGTATGAATAAGTAAATTATTGTAGACAAAGACGGTTAATGCTTCAGGTACTTTTCTACCAAGATTCAAGCAGATTGAAGGGTGTCATTGATCTTCCATGGGAGGGAAAAGGGGTTTACCTTGACTCATGGCTAGGGAGTTTCCTGAGGAGTCAGTAATGACCTTGCTTGTGTGTGCAGGGCACCAAACCAGCAGCCATCTCACTTAAGCCAGTGGAAAAAGTTCCCCACACGAGGGGCTTCTCTGTGTATGTGGCACAGTTGCCAACTGGTTGGTTGATTCAGTTTTCACCTTTTCACCAGTATTTCTGGGATAAGATGTGGCAAAGCTACGGCGTCTCCCTCTGTCTCATTTCCTGCCATAGTCCCCCTTGGCAGCACCAGGCCTTGCAGCTGGGTGCCTGGGAGCGCATGCTCGCCAGCAGTGGGAACCCGGGCAGGTTACTCTGCTTCTTAATCTGTAAAATGGGAAGCACAATAGTACTCCCTCCTCAGGCAGGTGGAAGAATTTCTGAGTGAACGACTGGGAAGAGCTAGCACGTGGCAGGTGACAGTGAGTGAGGCTCTCAGCAGCACCCCAGCAGGTGAGCTGGAATAAAGGCTGCAGTCGCCTTGTGGCCATGGGCCTGTGTGTGCCAATGTTTTCCCAGCTGTAGTCCAGCCTTTAAAGACGAACAATTAGTGGGTGGAATTATCTCGTTGACTCACACCCTCAGATCAGAAGGCCCTGTGTGTTTGCAGAAGCTCAGCCAACCTGCTTCCTAGCTGGGCTCCATGGTCCACAGAGAAAGAACAAAGAATTCTATTTCAAACATGAGTTTTTCTAAGAGAAACGCGAGCCTTCTGATTCACCTGCCTTTTGAATTACGGATGGCATCGATTAATAAATATTAAAGGATGCTTTTCTCTTCTGTGGGGTTGTCATCAACAAAGAGCCTAGGAAGACCCACAAAAACTGGAGAATTGGGGGTAGGAGGGACGTAGAGGTGAGAGGCGGAGGGGTGCGGGGGGCAGGCGGGGCTTCCCTGGAGGAAGACTGCATGCAACATTTCCTGACGCAGGCTGACCCGAGTCTGCAGTTGGCTCTAGAAATCTGTGTGGTCCCAGGAGAGTTACTTCAAGGTTCTGAGTTTCAATTCTCCACGGTAAAATAAAAATGGCACTACCTGCTTCCTGGCTGGAGTGAGGACCAGCTGTGCTTAGCACAGGCATCTCTCAGCAGATGATGATGATGGTGAGGACAATGGCGACAGTCATACTCGTCTTAATGAAGAGCAGGGGGCTGTGCTCCCACCCTTGGCACTGGGCAAGGTCTTTTCTTTTGTGAGAGAACAGGGCAGACAGGCTGGGGGCGGTGGCGGGGCAGGCTCAGAGGTGAGGACAACCTGGTGTGTGGCTCTGGCTCCACCTGCCCTCATCAGTAGGCACATCATGGTATTTCTGAACACCACCCTGACCTTGAAGGTGCCCCCATGACCCTTGCCACCCCCTCTACCCACAAAACAGCACAGCTGCTCCAGGCTGTGTCCTGGGGTCAAATGGTCTTTCCCTTCCACGGAGGAAAGAGGCCAACTTGCTAGCTGAAAAAAGCTGGCTCCTGCACAGAAATCTCTATTTCCTTCAAGGTAAATAATGAGAGATCAAGACTCTTCCATTATCCCCCAAACTCTCTTTAAAGTTACATCAGCACGAAGAGGTAGAAAAAGTCCATTTCTGCACAGTTCCTGAGAACTCCCTTTTAACAATGGATTTCTCCGAAGGCACCAGCCGGTCCCCCACTGCACAGAAAGTGCACGTGAATTCACGGCCCCCTCCCTGAAGAGCGCGCTTCACAGAGAACGAGGTGCAATATTTATAAGTTTCACAGCAGTTTGCCTGCTGGGCAGGCGGACTTGCCTCCATCTTTTCTGACCTCTGATTTTTCCTTCTTTCTACATTTGTCTTCAAAACAAATCAAAACTGAACCCAGAAATTCTCCGTTCAAGACAAAGCAGAAATAAAACACACGAATGCCCCCTGTATCCGCAGAGCACCGGCCGGGATAGCAGAGTGGCCGCGGCCCTCTGTCTTGGTCTGCTCTACCGTGCCACGCCCAGGGTTCTGTGGTCAGCCCGGCCACCCCAGGAGTGAAAGCTCTTTTCAGAAATAACGAGCCTGGCAACAATTCCCCAGTCCCTCCACCATGAGCCTAGAGACATCTGAGTGTCAGGCTGGGCTGGTGGCATTTTCCAGGGAGGCCAAGGGGATAAGACCAGACACACACGGAGAAGAAACACAGAGGAACGGAACCTGCTGGGCCAGTCTGGAGAAAGCACAGCAGGTGTGGGCAGGATGGGGGCAGGGGATAGTGGGAAACTGAATCTTGCTGACAGCTCAGAGGTGACCACTGGCCTGAAGGCTATTTTCTGCAAACTGTTCTCCATCCATTGGACAGAAGTGCCTGGGTTGTGAAGCTATTATAAACATCACTTTTTACCTAGAATCTGCCTCCCTTCCCCCAGCTATCTGGCAGAGCAGGGCAGCCCCTCCATAATTCCGAGTCCCTGCACCATACCCTCCCTGGACCCATCCCATATGTCCTGCCCTTCAGCCCCCAGGGCATGTGCACTGACTGCTGTGGCCCTGGCTTGGACATTCTCGTGGTTCTGTTTCTCTCTGTCTGGAATGGAAGCATCCTGAGCATATTCTCCTCTCACAGTCAGTGCCACCACCATGACAGGCCTGCAGCAAGGCAGATGACCAGAGGTCACAGCCCACCGACCCCGTGATTTCTACTCACGCCTCCTAGAACATCAGTCTTCTCGACCTACCTCAGGTGTGTGAATATATGATTTCCAAGTAACCAGTCAGGCCGGGCGTGGTGGCTCAGGCCTGCAATCCCAGCACTGTGGGAGGCTGAGGTGGGCGGATCACCTGAGGTCAGGAGTTCAAGACCACCCTGGCCAACATGGTGAAACCCCGTCTCTACTAAAAATACAAAAATCACCTGGGCACGGTGGCGGGTGCCTGTAATCCCAGCTACTCGGGAGGCTGAGGCAGGAGAATCGCTTGAACCCGGGAGGCCGAGCTTGCAGTGAGCCGAGATCTCGCCACTTCCTCTCTCTCCCAGGAGGTGAGTGCAGAGACGGGCAACACAGCACTTCCTCTCTCTTCCAGGAGTTCCAGCTGCTGCTGGAGACAAGGCCACACTGGATGCCCAAGGCGAGGCCCAGCTCACCACAGCCAGGCTGACTAGGTGCCAGGGAGATGAGGAAGGGGGTGCCAGGGTACCTCAAGGTGGGCTTTGCTCTGGCACCAGCCTCACGGTTTCTTCTGGTGTGCTTGCTGGCAAAGGGTGGCCATGACCTGGCAGACCCCTTCATTAGTTGCCTCTGCTCTGCTGAGCCTGAAACCCCGGGAGCTCATTAGTGCCTGCCAACGAGGGTGCCGGTGAGGGTGCTGGTTCCGGGGAGGCTCCGTCCACCTGGCAAGGACTTTTTCCTTCTTTTCTCTGAGAGAATTCAGAGTATGAGAACAAGAAGCTCTGAAATAAAGAGGCTGAGATAATGGTGCTGACACACCAGCGTTGGATGATGGGCCCAGTGCTGTGGGCCAGGAGTGTGGGGCTGGCCCAGCGCCTGCCACACAGAGTTCTCTGGTCAGTATTGGCACAGGGGAGCTGGCAGAGCCGTCAGTGCCCGCAGCAGGGGAGAATCCTGTCCACACCTGGGCACCCAGAATGGGCACGGAGAGGGGGTACAGCCCAGGGGCTCAATTCTTCACCCACACACGCTCCAAACTTCTTGGAGATTTTAAGTGGTAGCTTTTGTTGGATGCTTTTGAAGGTCTTCAGAAACTGCTGTTATCACATGTCATCAAGAAAATGAAAAGTAAAGCCAGAACGAGATACTGCCACACACCCTCTAGAATGTCTAAAATTACACAGACGGAGAGCACCAAGCATCAGCAGAGATGTGGAGGGGCTCAAACCCTCCAGTTTGGGCACCAGTGGGCAACCCCGTGGGCGGTTTTGCACAAAGTCAGCACGCGCCTGGCCTTGGGCAATTCTGTTCTTGGGTGTCATCCGAGGGAAGGAAAATACTGGTCTATACGTCGGTCTATAAAATGCTTGTGCACGAAGAGGCACAGCTGCTTTCTGAACAATAACTCAAGTCCCCAAACAACCAAACTGTCCATTAACAGGAGGCTGAGGCAGGAGAATCGCTTGAATCCGGGAGGCGGAAGTTACAGTGAGCTGAGATTGTGCCACGGCACTCCAGCCTGGGCAACAGACTGAGACTCTGTCTCAACAAAACAAAACAAAACAGGTGAATGGCAAACAGAAGGTGGTGTGTGGGAGCGACAGGATGGCGCTCAGCAGTAAAACAGCTCAAGCCACTGCTCTGCTAACCACCAGAGTGAATTCCAGACACGTGGAGCGGCAGGACCTGGTCGCAGGCACATGCAGTGCAGGTCCCATTCCCACGACAGTCTGGGGGGCCGAACTCTTCTGAGGGAACAAAATCACAACAGAGGCTTCCTGGGGGTGGCAGGGACCCGTAGGGGAGAAGTGGAAAGTGTTTCCTGGGCAGTGGAACTGTTCTGTGTCACAACGGGACACACATTTCTGGAGTGTCTCCGCAAAACCTTTAAAGCTAAGATTGATTTCCATATGTGTACGTTTTAACTTGAAGAGAAAAAGAAAGAAGAACAAGAAAGAAGATATTGTGTTGGGCATCTAGCAAGGAAAACAGAAACCTCAGTGGAACAGGCCCATAATCCAACCACACACGGGTGTGTGGTGGAGGTGGCGGGTGGGGAGGTGTGGAAATTAAATCGAAATTAAAACGGTTGGGGGAGAAGCAAGGGGGCTGTGGACATGGACCCGCCAGTCACCAATGGGCACGGTGAAGCGTAGCGCCCCGGGGTGATGGAAAATGCTGGTGGCGGATGTGGTCATCAGAGACTGAGGTTGGACGCTGCCCACATCTTCTCTGCTGTGAAGGCTGCATGGGAGCAGCTGACCAGTGAGGCCGGAGAGCTTATGCAGGGAGCTTGGTCTGAGAGCAGGTGCAGAGGGGCCACCCCGTGTGCAGAGCCTCAGGCACGAGGTCTCAAGACCCCCACAGTAATGCAGTCAACACACAGCCAAGAGGTCAGCAACGCGGGTCTCCAGTCAGGACTTCCAGAGGGAAATCGGGAAGGTGACCCCCCAGCTCCTGTGCTCCTTGTGGCCTTGGCCACACGTGGGCCACACTGGGCACCACGTTCACATTCACGTGGGGGCCTCTGCTCCCTCGTTCATGCTGAGGACCAGGGCAGCACCGAGGGGTGTTCACGGAAACGACAGTCGTGAGTGTTCAGTGAGTCCCACCGTGAGCCCTGTGATTTAGGGACATGATCTCACACTCCCAGCACCCCCGAGGGAGTCCCACCCCATTTCACAGACAAGGAGACCAAGGTTTAAGAGGAAAGCAGCTTGCTTAGAGCGCGACTGGAGGCTTCTTACTACACAAAGGAACAGAAGTCACCATCTTTCCTCTGCTTTCCTGGCCCCTCTCCCAGCCCATCCTAGGACACTCTCATGTCTTCCTTCTCAACACAGCTCAAGCCCCAGGAGGCAGGACTCCAGGGGGCCCACAAGGAGCCTCCTATGCAGAACTGCGAGAACTGCAGGTAGACGTCACTCTTGAGATCAGGCCTGAGTATGCACCAAGCTGGGCGGCCGCCATGTAACATGAGGAGAGACTCCTTGGTGGTGGGGAGGCTGTGGGAGCCACGTGCCCGGCCTCCAGCTGCTGAGGGCGACCCTGGCTGGCAATCAGCAAGGAGAAGCAGCAACCTCAGTCCTGCACCCCAGGGAGCTGGCTTCTGAGGACGACGAATCCCCCGGAACCCGGACGAGACCAGGACTTACACCAGACTGCAGCCGGCTGCCACCCTCGGCCTGATTCCGGGCCTCATCCTGGGCTGCCCACTCGTCCTGACCAAGGAAAGGCAGGCACCAGGAGGAGTTCAAGGTCATGGATTTCTCCTTGACTTCCTCCTGGATCCCAGGAGATAGTTCAGCAGGGGCTCAAACACAGGAAGGCCAGGGCATGGCTGCCAAGCTCCCTCCCTGGAGCCCAGGCTCCAAATCTCATGGTGGAGAAGGGAGGGCAGGGTGGAAGGGCAGGCCCAGACCAGCTGGTGTGGACCTCACACCAACCCCTCCTCTCTGTGCAGTGCTGTGGGTGGGGCATGGGTAGGGAAGGCAAGGAGGGCTTAGGGGCCGGTGGTGTGTTGGGGTGAACTGTACTCTCCACCACCTGAGAATGCGCCCATATTTGGTGATGTGCTGGCTGCTGATACCATTAGTAAAGTGAAGACGAGGTCATCCTACAGTAGGAGAGCCCCAGCCCCACAGGACTGGTGTCATGGGAGGAGGAGGTGGAGACACAGAGGTGGGCACCCAGGGAGAGGCCACACAAGGGATGAGAGAGGTGGAGAGGGCGTGAACCTCCTACAGGCCAAGGACCACTGGGAATGTCAGCACCGCCGGAGGCTTGAGTAGGTTCCTGGCAGGACCTCAGAAGAAACCAGGCCTGTCTACCGCTGGAGTTTGGACTTCTCGCCTCTAGAACTGCACAGAATCCGTTTCTGCTGCCTCGGCCTCCTGGCCTGTGGAGCCTTGGGGCTACCATCCTGGGAAGCCCCTGCAGCAGCCGTGCAGCTCTGGCCCGGGACACAGCCTCGGCTCATGTGAAATGCTCAGCCCATGTGCAGGGTGCGAAGTGAGGACTCAGGCCCGGGAGTCAGGTGCAGTGTGGGAGCCTGAGCACGTTCCCAACCTACTCTTTGTCCTTTTCATTTTATTTTTTTGTTAGCATAAAGGAATAGCAATACTAACTTCCACAGGGCCCTACAAGGCCTGGGTGCATCCTCAGTTTAGAGGAGGTCTCACAGCTGCTGTGTGGGCAGCAGGTTCTCCGGAGGCTCCCGACCAGCAGCCTGGACCTCCATCGGGCGGTCACTGGAACTGTAGACCCTACCCCTGGCCTCTCCAGACCTCCCCAGTCAGAAACTCTCAGGAGAGCACAGCAATTGTGCCTGTGCCCAGCCACTGGACAGTGCTCATGCAGCCAGGTCACAGCCTGGATTGGAGTAAGGTCTCAGCGCTGTTCCTCACTACACCCAGTGCTGGTCAGAGAATCATTGTTTCAAGACCTCAAAGGAGTAAGAGAAGCAAATGTCAGGTTTTTATGTCCTAGGACAGATCCCACCTGTCCTGCTTGAGCCTGAGGGAGGCAGGGGTCTGGGCACTAACTGCCCGTCTGCTTGCCGGGGCTGCTCCAGAGGGGCATGGAGACCCCTTCTCACCCTCACAGGCGGGCTTTGTGCACTTTCAGAACTCAGAATTCTGACCCATGCAGTTTGCAGAAGGACACAGGCAAAGGTTGCCAGGCAGGTGTCCAGCCCCGATCTTTGCAGGGACCATCCAGAGATGATATTTAGAGGATCTTCGCAGCATCCAAGGCCAGAACTTCAAAAACCAGAGTCAGCACGAGATACTGCTCTCAGACACTTCTGTGGCGCAAAGAAATTCTCAAATGTCACCCGCCCAGAGTCCAGTGCACAGCCGAGGGATGTATTTATATACATCATGTTCTAGACGAAAGTATTTGATGCACAGAACTCACCGTAGCGCAATGAAAGCAGGAAGCACTCCTTCTGAATTAGCCATTTTGGTGTATTATCCTAATAGAGCATTATTTTTAAACTACCACAACATTTTAATTACATTCTCAGCATGAATCATTATGTACCTTAGTGAAAAGCACTTCTGACTGTAATTGCACACTGGAGTCCCCGATGGAGTCGATGAACTTGAACCCTGAAATGGGCTGACACGCAGGGCGCTGATGTGTAGCTGCTCCCATGAGGCCCCTGTGTGTGGTACCACCAGCCTGGCCCCTGAGATGCTGCCCTCTGCTCCCTCACTCCTCCCTCCCTCCCTCCTCCCCTTTCTCCCTCCTCTCCCCTCCTCCCTCCTCTCTCCTCTCCTCGCTCCCTCTCTTCCTCCTCCTTCTCCCCCTCCTCCTTCCCTCCCTCTTCCCTCCCTCCCTTCTTCCTCCCTCCCTCTTTTTTCTCTTCCCTCCTCTCCTCCCTCCTCCCCTCCTTCCTCCCTCCCTCCTCTCTTCTCTTCTCCCTCCTCTCCTCCCACCTCTTCGTCCCTCCCTCCTTCCTCCCTCCCTCCTCCTTCCCTCCTCTTTATTCTCCCTGCCTCCTCTCCTCCATCCTCCCCTCCTTCCTTCCTCCCTCCTCTTTATTCTCCCTCCCTCCTCTCCTTCCTTCTCTTTTCTGACTCCCATTCCTGCCTCCATCTTTTTCTTTAACAATCTTTATCAGGCACCTGCAGATACCAGTGATCCTGTCACTTCCAGGGACACCAGCAGAACCCCCTGCCCTCTTGGAGCTTATGTTCTGTCCAGGAAATGCATCCTTCCCTGTAGAGAAGTCACAGGCATGTTCGCCTGTGGGGATGGGTGCTCCACGGGGAAGGAAAGCGGAGAGGGGTGAGGACGCATGGGTCATGGGGGTTGGGGGAGCTGACTGAGGAGGGGTCGCTGGAGCAGACGTGTGAGCACAGACGCTTCCAGGCTGATATTTCACCCACAAAAACCACCAGGGCCACTGATGATACAGCTTGGACGTTGTCCCCTCTAAAGCCTGGGTTAAAATGTAATCTCCAGTGTTGGAGGTGGGGCCTGGTGGGAGATGACTGGATTATAGACTGGATTTCTCATGAACGGTTTAGTGCCATCCCTTGGTTCTGTCTGTGAAACAGTGAGTGAATTCTTGTGAGATCTGGGGAGACGCAGGAGCTCTCCCAGGAAACTTCAGTACACGCCTCAGGCAAAAGACGGGGAGCTTGCCTTGGCCTCGTTTGGAACCTTCTGGTTTATGGAGTGTTTTCACCCACCCCAGCCTTGTGGAAGCTCCCACGACTTGGAGAGAAACGCAGGGTGGATGGGATGAAGACTTTCCACAGAAAAATCAGCTCAAAGAGGTGAAGCCACACAGGCAGTGGTCATGGCCAAGGCCTCTATCCTCCCAGCCAGTGACGTCTTTGTGGAGCACTCGTGATGAACAAGCCTTGATGGGCTGGAAGGAATAGCAACAGCACCCAGGAGGTGGTGGGAGGAGTGGACGGTGCCTGGTGCAGCACTGCCTGGAGGTTCTGCAGGTTCCCTCTGCTCCAGGCAACAAGAGGCGGCACCTAAGGACTTCCTAAGGTCTCTGTGAGCCTCCAACCTCTATCCTCCTGTGGTTCTCACCCATGGAGGAGAACCTGGGATCCACGACCTGGCAGCTCACAAAAGACAGACACTGTATCCACTTAATTCACCCCCTTCATTCCTCCGGGTACGGGGTAGAGACATGATGGAGTGGATGTGCTTCAGAGAGTGTCAGGGAGAGAGGGAATGAGAGCTCGACCATGTAGGAAGCTCTACTTCATCAGATTCTGCAGCTTTCGAAGCAAACATTCCCAGAGCAAGGCAGGAGGGCGCCAGCCCCCGGAGAAGCCACACTGTGCCTCCATGATGCTGAGTGTGGCTGCGGGGAGCATCTGCGTTCTACGGGCGATGAGGACAGGGTATGAAAACGGAGCTTTTCACCTCTCCTCCACTTCTTACTCTGAGAGCTTTATATAACCAGGGTTTTCATAGCGTGGGGCAAGATTAGCGCTACTAGAAATGATGTGTAATGCCTTATTAATTAGAACTGTGCCTGGTGAGAGCTTCTGAGATGTTTCAGCAATTCTGAGAATTAGAAGGGTCTGGTTTTGTTCTGATCCAATTATTTTCTTTTCTTTTCCTTATTTTTAGCTTTCTGTATTCAGGAAGACCACTTCTTAGAATAAGCAAAGCCCTGGCAAAGGTGAAAGGGATCTCCTTGTCTCCCTGGCTATAGTCTCCCCACCCCATCCTGCTTGCCCATCCCAGGCTGGGTCCACACGGTACAGCACGCAGGGAAATCAAGCTGGTCCCACCCACTCCTGCCTGGCTTCGGCACTCTTTACCTCTACCCCATAGAATACCCATTTGCAGAAAATAGCTGGCTCATTTAATTGTTCATTACGTTGCTGAGCGGATCGACTCCCAGGTCAATTCCTGGAGCACTGAAAAAAATAAGTCCATAAATGGAAGAAGATGACAGAAGCTGCCATGAGCCCTGCAGAGACACAGCACCGGACCACTCTAGTTGTGAGGGGCAGGCCACCCGCTGCTGCTTCCCCCACCTCCCCAGAAAGGCCGCCTCTGAGACTCTAAGCACCAAGCACCCTCGCTGCCATGCTCACCTGCCCCTGGTCAGCCTCAGAACCTTTCCTTCTGTTACTTTAAATGGGTGATAATGGATCAAAAACTTTCTGATGAGTGGATCCCGGGCCTAAAATGCTTGAGTTCAAATCCAACTCAACTACTGGTCATTTCACCTCTCCCTGTCTCAGTTTCCTCATCTGTAAAATGAGGACAGCGGTCGTGCCCGCCCCACAGACTTGAGGAGATATCGAATGAGCTAAACAGAATGACTCACATATACTCAGGTGTGGATAAATGCTGTCCGTTATTGTAAGCACAGAGGAAGGCCCTGGGATCTGTCCTTCTGGCCCCCAGGGGAAGTCACCTCCAATTGCCCTTACTGTGAGGCTTTCCATCAGTGGGTGTGGACAGTGTCCCAGGGAGGCAACAACAGAAAACAACACACAAGTGATGGGGGGAGGGGGCGCGGTGGAGGGATGGGGTTGTGGTGGGGGGGCACAGTGGAGGGAGGGGGGCGTCTTGGAGGGAGTGGGGGATGGCTTGGCCAACGATGAGGCCAGTTTGCTCTGGAGAAGCTCCAGAGCCCAGACACTGGAAAGGTTGACGGATGCCTGCCCACCACTGTCCCCTACAGCCCAGGCCCTCTGCCCTGCCCTATCTTGGATGGAACCACTTGAGGCCAGGATCTCTTTTCTCCTAGTTCGCCTTCTTCTCGATTCTGGAAGAGGCAGGTCTCTTTCAGCTCCAACAGTCTGAGCATCCAGGGCCTCCTCTACAGTCACTTTCTACCACTCCTCACACCACGAGGCCCCTGGAAAACAAGAGCTGCCCTTGGGATCTGAGGTTCCAGGCAACACAGAGCGAAGAGGTGGAGGGAGGTGCGACAGAGGCTGCTGGATGGGGACGAAGTCGCAGTTATGTGGGGCCAGCGAGTCCTGAGGATCCGTGGCATGTCAGGGTGATGCTTAACAATGACGCACTACACACTTCAAAACAGCCAGAAGAGAGGACTTTGAATCTACTCACCACAAACAAGGTTATGAAGCTACCCGTTGTCTATGCAATCATCTTTACCATTTAATGCACTCAATGCTATACGACCTTTCAAGAAAGCCAAGGAGGAGCTTCTAATAAAATATGTTGCTTCTGAATTTCACATAGAAAAGTAAGTCAGCAAAAATAGATTCTGAAAATTAAAATTAGTAAAAATGATTTTCCCTTAGTATACTAAACACTGGAGCATATATATATATATATATATAATTATAATTATAATTTTTTTGAGACAGAATCTCACTCTGTTGCCCAGGCTGGACTGCAGTGGGACGATCTCGGCTCACTACAAACTCTGCCTCCCGGGTTCAAGCAATTCTCGTGTCTCAGCCTCCCGAGTAGCTGGGGTTACAGGCACCCACCATCAGGGCTGGCTAATTATTGTACTTTTAGTAGAGATGGGGTTTCACCATGTTGGCCAGGCTGGTCTCGAACTCCTGACCTCAGGCGATCCACCCTCATCGGTCTCCCAAAGTGCTGGGATTACAGGCATAAGCCACTGCGCCCAGCCAGAGCATATTGTAAAAGCTACAATAGTTAAAACAATGTGGTATTGGAACAAAAATAGACAAAAGTATAAAAAAAAGAAAGTCCAAAAACAGCAGCAAATATACACAAGAATTTACTATCTGATAAAGATAACATTTTAAACAAGTGAATTAAAGATCAATGTTTTCAAGCAGTGGTATCAGCCCAACTGGAAGAAAATAAACTGGATTTCTAGTTTGCACTGTATACCCAAACAAATTTTAGAGGAAACAATTATACATGTGAACGATGAAATAATCTTAGATGTCATACTTAAGAAATCTTTGCCTAGCCTTACAGAAAACACTAGAAGAAAAAAGGGTAGAATTTTTTTCATAATTGGAGTGAGGAAAAAATCATAAAACCTAGCATCCATAAAACAAAAGATTGCTACTTCATATATATATTTCTCATTTTTTGAACAGCTTTATTGAGGTGTATTTACTGTACAGTAGCCCTTACATATATAAAGTAAATGATTTGATAGTTTTTACATATGTCTACACTTGTAAAACCACCATTGCAATCAAGATAACAAACACATCTGCCGCTCCCCATGGCTCCTGCCCTTTGTAACCTGTCTCTCCAACCCCACCCCACCCTGCTCCCCCACCCCAGGCCCACTCTGGTCTGCTTTCTGTCACTACTGACTAGTTTGCTTTCTCTAGAATATTCTGTGAACAGAATCACACAGTGTATACTCTATCTTGTCTTATTTCTTTCACTCAGTGGAACTATTTGGAGACGTATCCATGTTGTTGCGAGTATCATTAGTATGTTCCTTTTCATTCCTGAGTAGCATTCTACTACACAGATATACCTCCATTTGTTTATCCAGTTATCTGTCGATGGACATTTGGGTACTTTGCAATTTGGGCTGCTGTGAACATTATGCATATGTCACTGTATGGACATGTGTCTTCATTCCTCTTGGTCTGTCTGAGCTCCATGCCTAGGGGGCCTTTGGAATTGCTGGGCCATGAGATAAGTTCTATTCAACGTGTTAGAGAAATTGCTGAGGAGTTTCACAAGTGGCTGCCACATTTTCCATCTCCACCATCAGCTTGTGAGGGTTCTAATTTCTTCACGTCCTCACCAACACTGTTATTGCCTGTTTTATGTTTATTATTATTATTGTAGCCATGCTGGTTGGTGCAGTGGTATCTTGCTGTGGTTTTTATCTGCAACCTCCTAGTGACTAACGATGCTGAGCATCCTTTGAAGGCCACGTTGCCATGATTACATCTTCTTTACACATCTGTGAACTGTCTACTGAAATCTCTTGCCCACTTTTTGTTGACTCATTTGTCTTTTTATCATTGAGTTTAAGAGTTTTTCACATATTCTAGATGCAAGTCTTTTTTATCAGATATACGATTTGCAAATATTTTCTCCCAGGCTGTAGCTTGTCTTTATATTGTCTGAACAGTATCTTTTGAAGGCCAGAAGTTCTTAATTTTGATGACATTCAATTTATCACTTTTTTTTCTTTTGGTGTCATGTCTAAGAAATCTTTGCCTAACTTAACATAAAAATTTGAAATTTTGAGTTATGAAAAGGAATAGAGACAAAGAGAAAAGATAAATGACTAACTAGATCAAAATATTTGAATTCATAGTATAAAGTGCTAATTTGTCTAGTAGATAAAGAACTTTCTCAAATCAATAAGCAAAAGGCCAGCCATCTAACAGAGTGCATTGCCAAGGAATACAAGCAGAAAAGTTCTCAGAAAAGGAAATACAAATGTCTCCTCCACAGAAAACTCAACTTTACTCATAAAAAGAGAAACTCAAATTAAAACTACAGCAAGATTCCATTGACTTACCCCTCAAGTGGGCAGAGATAAAAAAACTGGGTGGCTACTGGGTTGGTAAGGAGGTAGGGGGTAGGAGATGGACTTTCTTACAGTGTCTGACAGAGCATGTATTAGAACAGCACCTACAGAGAGCCATTTGTCAATTACCTATCAATGCAACATTCCTTTTCATCCAAAATTGCACTTCAGGAAATTTATCTTTTGCATATACTGACTCATGTGCAAGATGTATGTGTTCAAAGATACCCATTGCAGCATTGGGTAAATGTGCAATATTGAAAGAAATCTATCAGCAGGAGACTGACAGGTAGCCTATGGCTGATTCATACAATCATACAATGGGACGTTGCAGGGGGAGTGTCCACACCTATCCAGGTTCAGGTTTCAATGTGCAGTAAGCCCCCTGCCTGGCTTTCTGTCCCAACCCCAATTAAAAAAGAGAAAGGGGCTCAGCTTCACAAATTGACAAATCAGAAGACATACTTCCAGGAGGTTTCCTCCTGTGCCTTTTGAGTTTTGTGCATATACTGTCATTCAAAACAAACAAAACTGGCTGGGGGCGGTGGTTGATGCCTAAAATCCCAGCAGTTTGGGAGGTCGAGGTGGGAGGATTGCCCAGGAGTTTGAGGTATCAGTGAGCTATGATTGTGCCACTGCATTCCAGCTTGGGTGACAGAGCAAGACCCTGTCTTAAAAAAAAAAAAAAAAGAAAAGAGAGAGAGAGGGAAGAAATAAAATAGAAATCAGCATTTAGGCGGTGCTTTCAGACTGTGAGCATGCTGAAAGAAGAATGCACAATCATTAAAGAAAATGCATAATTATTCATCACCTACTATGCGCTAGGCACTTTCTTCTAAGCCTCCCAACAATCCTGCAATAAATGCTTATTATTCTTTGTCATCAGGAGCCCAGGTTCAGAGTGGCAGAGCCCTTGCTCAAGGTGGCTCATTTCTGCCTCCACCAACACCTGCCTAGGAAGCTTTACTTCCAACCTCCTGAACACACACAAACACACTTTATTAGTATTTGTTTCCTTAATGCCTGCTGCAGGGTCTGGCCCTAATAATCGTGCAGTAAGTTCTTGTAGGGTCACACCGAGGAGGTCACCGTTGGTGAGTCTCACATCCCATCACATCGAGGCTGTTGTCCCCTGCTGCGCCCCAGCCAAAGACTCTGCACATTGCTCTGGGCAGAGACTGGAGACACTGCCTGGGCCCTGATTCTGGACACCCAGCCTGGCACCACATCAGGGCCATCCTATTCCAAAGTCCACCCCCTTCCTTCCCTGGGCAGTACCAGGAGCTCCATCTCTGTGGCCTGGGCCGGGGTGGGGGTCGCCAGGCCCCTCTCCCAGGCTTCCCTCTCCAGCACCAACACCCTAAGCCAATGAAAACTATCCAAGGCTCTATTTTGGGGCTTCCTAGAGCTCTTAGGGGAAGTGCAGATGAGGCACTGGGCCACATAAATCTTCTCCAGTGTCCTATAAAGCAGCTCACTTGGTCTCCACAGCTAGAACATTCCATCCCTGTCTCCCAGGCAACCTCCCTTCCCCAGGACGCCCTGACACCCCTGCAGAAGCAGGCAGGCACACTCGCTCCCTCATGGTGCTGTTGCCACCAGTAGATAAGCTCTTCACGAGGAAAGGTGTGCACCCGCCTTGTCACTGCCATGTGCCGGGCACCCAGCACTGCGTCTACAGTGAAGTGATGTAGGAGTCGACTGAGGGAGCATGAGAGTTTCCATTGCTGGAGCTTGAGGGCCCCCACCTGCCAGTCACACCAAGGCTGGTGAAGCTCTGCTGTGGCCAGCCACCTGCCCAGGAAGGGCCGTGAAGGGCAGATCACTGATGGCCTATTTCGGAGCTGTTGGGTATTTGGTGGAACATTCCAAAAAGCAGAAGCTACCAGCAGATACAGTCTAAGCCTTGAAACTTACTTTCGTTTTTGGATAAGATGGAGTCACTTTATCATGCAGGTTGCTACCTAAGAGAGAAGCCCCTTCAGTCATCCCCACTTCTGCAAAACACACCTGAGGCTTCACGACAAAGCTCCTCAACACATTCATTCCAAATTGCTTAACTACAGGATCTGTCAGAATCAGCCCGAAGCCCCACGGTGGTGAAGGAAACGCAGACCGAGTCACCAGGAGGAGCACGTGCGGCCCTAGCAGGCGCGTCCGCTCCCGACTGCTGTGCGCGCCGCGTGGGGCACAGGCTGTGGCGTCAGCGTTGCTCGTTATGATGGGAATCGTTATCATGAAATCTTGTGACACCCACGCCTTGTGCCCTGGTTCATGCAGAGATTAAGAAAAAAACTCCTTGCTGCTCATTATTTAAATTAGCCAGTCCGCAACGGCTGGAAGACACCGTGCCCGCCACTAAAGAACAATGCCCGCCCAGCCGCCCCCATGCCTTCCCACTAGAGGCGCGCCCGGCGGCAGGGCGGGCCTCGGGGGGCGCTCACACCCCTGGGGGCCCCTCGCGGTGGAGGACCCATTTCCTGTTATGCGGATTCTTCCCTTTCCAGCCAGGAGAGGGGTCCAGGAGGGCAGACGTGTGCACAGCTCAGACTTCTGTGTCTCCTGCTCCACGGAGAACATCCACGGAGCGGAAATGTTTGCCACACTCAGAAGTCTGCAGCTGCACCGCCTCTCCACCCGCTCCCCGCCTATCAAGCCTTATCGATCTGCAACTGCATTTCGCGCTGAGGTGAAAGTGTTGCACGCTGATGTGGAATTCTAATCTTCCCTGCCTGGCCACGGGCGCCCCTCGCACCCCTTCCTCCCCACCCACCCGGTCCGGCCTGCCTCACTGCAAGTAATTAAGATGCACATGAGTCATTTTTTAATGTTTGGTTTGATAATACAGATTCTTTAAACAATAAAAAAAAAAAAATCAGCAAACAGCATCACAATCTGGAAATCTCTTTCTTAACATGGAAAACGGTTTCTTAATGGCACAGGGGGGAACTCAACGGCAAGCTTGACAACATAATGAGGAGATTGTTCCTGGGAAGGGAAGCGCGTTCTTCATGCAGCTCTTACTACTCTCAATAAGATTATTCTCCCTGAATAGCTAATCAGCTTTCTCCAGCTCCCCAAATCCGCGTGCTGGAGGCTGCTCACACGGCTCTCCTTACTCACTAAGTGGCACACAGTGACACCTCGGAGGGCGAAGTCTAAAGTGTTAACAGTATGTGAGCAAACAGCGCAATGGAGGTTGCAGAGAGAGAGGCCTTTGGTAGATTAGCAGCAATTTAGGAAGACGGCTCTGTCACACCTGGGTTGACAACGCTGACAGGGTTTGTTGATCTCTGCTCCCATCTCGAATTTGAGTGTCACGTTTCAACAGAAACGAGAGAAATTAAAAAAAAAGAAAAAGAAAAAGAAAAAAAGCTTTCAGGAGTCAGCGTTGGTTGCGCGGTGTTTGTGACACTGAAACAAAAGACCATGGGGTGGGAGCTGCGCTGACCGCGCCCGCCGCTACCCCCACCCTGCCAGAGCCCATGGAGCCAGGTGCAGGGTGAGGGCTGTGGGTCCCGAACAGGGCAGGCGCCCACGGCTGCCTGGGCCCCTCCGGAGCATATGCTCCTGGGCAGTGACCCGCTTCAAGCCCTGAGCTCACTTGGGAAGAAAAGGGCTGATCGCAGCCTTGCCCCTGGTCCCGTCATGGCCCCCACGTTGTTGTCTCAGGGCTCCTGTAGAGGTTGCTGTTCAGGACAGATGACAGGGACCCCAGAGGAGGGCCTGGCCAAGCGTGGGTGTCACCAGACTGCAGGGTGTGAGAAGAGCCATTGGGGACCACCCGGCAAGCTTGCCTGGTACCACAGCCCAGCACACGCCCTACTTACAAGCAGGCAGCATTGGACTGTCTGTAGGGCGCCGGGGCGTCCTCCTCTGCAGGGGTGGCTGAAGCCATTGTGGGCATGTGGAGCCTCATGGAGACGGAAGCCGTTTGGGTTCTGAAGCAGCTTCCAGCCTGTCTGGAGCCAAGAGCCACAAGCACAGATCCAGGGCGTTCTTGACGGCTCACTGCAGACATGCATGTGCGTCACCCCACAGGTACCTGGGGCTCCGGGCGTCCCATCTTCATGTCCAGGACCAGAGGGAGAGGAGGCAGAGTCAAGCCCAGGTGTCCTCTAGTGAGCCACAGCCCTGGAACACCATAGCCTCGCCCAAAGAAAAGCAAGGACACTTAGCGCCTGCAGAACTGAGCTGCACTGGGTCCTGCTTCAGAGGCTGGAGAGAAAGGCACACTGGTGGGGCCAGACAACCCTGTCCTTGCCCCTCACTCGGCCTGAGTGCCTCTGAGTCCAGGCAGCAGAAAGCCTCTTCTCCTTGGGAAGCTGCTGGCAGTCAGGCTGGCTGTGTGGGACTTGGCTTCATGCTCCAATATTTGGAAGCTTGACAGAGAGCTGGCACCTCAGCTTTCTTTCTTCCATGTGAACCTCGTTTTCCCCGGGTGAGAATGCACTTTGACGTATTCAGGGTCTGAGCAGCGTGTGCCCATATCCTCTCTCCCACCATCCCTATGTCGGGTCCAAAGAGTGCCAGGGCCTGTGGGCTGGGAAGTACTCCTGCCCAGGCTCATTCTGCCCATGTGGCTAGTGCCGTCTGAGAGAATGCACGAGGTGGCCTGTGCTGTGGGCCCTCTGGTCCCAGAGCCACGGTGCATGCCACGTGCTGCCTCATTGTGAAATTTCCCTGCCCTCTGCCTGGTGCAAGACCTTGAGTGCACGCATGACTTATGGTGGAGGCCAGGAGAAAATATGCAGGTTTCTCCATGAAAAGGGTGCAGGCGGTCGTGACCTTAATGCCGTTTCCACAGGAGGCCACAGAGACATTCTTTGCAGATTTTTGTGAACACTGTACTCTGGGAGGCCTCCAGTCTCAGGCTGGTCCTCAGATGGGCCTGGTAGAAACTCACAGCAAATGTGTCTTCCCCAAAGGGAGAATGACAACAGGTGTTTTGTTTGGGTCAGGGTAGTTTACAGGGTAGTTTTGGTTATGTTGCCCTGAGGTACTGACCTATGACACTGAGGTCAGAACCTCAGGGCCGAGATGACCATCGGAGCTGTGCTCCCCACGCTGGCTCGGCCTCTGGAAGCCTTGGTCTCATGGCCGCCCCGTGTCAGCCGCTGGTTCCCAGATCATCAAGACGGTAAGCAAGGCGGTGTGGGCACTCCAACCCGCCAGGTCCTCAACATGTCCATGCAGGAGGCACATGTGTCCACATCCCACAGTCACCGGCCCAGCCTGGCTTAGCTGAGAAATGCAGGAGACAAGGCCCAGCAATGAGTCTGAGCAGCGCCAAGGTCCGTCCTGTGCGTCAGCTTCCAGCTCTCGGCTCACAGTGCAGGAACCAGAGTTTGATATTTACTACATCTCCTAGGTCATGCACTGTTCATTCATCTGAGGACTAGTTATCGGGGGCTTGTGCTCCTGGAGCTGTGCCCTGCCCCTGCCAACCTCAGGTCCTCTTCCACCCCAACCAGTGCCCACCACCCCCACATTAGAGGGAAGAAACAGCCGCCAACCTCAAGTGCGGAGTGAAGTCTGGCCGATGCTGCCTTAGGTGCGGAGTGAAGTCCGGCTGATGCTAGGCTAAAAGAGTAGCTGGAGTCTTACTGGGAGACGGTAAATGGACCGCACTCAGGAACACGCTCACATCCCAGTCTCTGGATGTGGAGGACTTGTGTGTACGGATTCCCCCAGAGACTTACAGGCCGTGAAAAAGACTAAGTATCTCATCTGGCAGGATTTCCATTTGCTCATTGGTATTAGGACAAGCAAATGGAAACATCTCCTGTCATCATTCACAGCAATGATGTGGCCACCACTTTCCTCCCTAACTTCTCAGGCTTAACTGTAAATGCGAATCTCCTGGTGTTTCCTGGAGCTTCCCCTTCCCTGGCCCCACAGGCCCCACATGTCACGTTCCTCCGGCACCTCTTTTCCTGCCTTACAGTTACCATTGGCCCTTGTCGTCCCCACATCAGGACGCTGAGCTGCGCATGCTGTGTTTGGGCCGTGGCCCCTATAAAAGTCCTTCCCCTGGTATTCTGGGTGCTGCCCTCCAGCCCTGCCCTTCCATCCTGGGAAGGTCTGACTGGGGTCCCATGTCACCACGTGGCGGGCCCCATATGCCAGTTCACGCTAGGCTTCCCGGCGCCTCTCTTCCTGCTGCCCTCACCTGCTCTTCTGAGGCTCCTGCAAGGCCCAAGATCGATCTTTGATGACATTTTTCTTTCTCTCATTCCTGGCTACAGGCTTCTGCCATTTGCCAGCAATGGTTTGAAATAGCATTAGAAAGTTGCATCAGGAACAGAATTCTCTGCCCTGCTTCAACATTTACATGTAATCCTATTCTCCATGAAGGCTCCCCAGCATCACCAGTGGCCATGAAAGTCCCCATCCACGAAACTCCCATGCGGAAAGTCCGTGGAGAGCCGCCCCATCCCGCCGTGAAGTTCCTGCTTGTCAATGAGAGGCCAGGTGGGGGTAAGATGATCTGCATTGATTTTAAGACACTGGATGGCAAGACACCAGGGTTGAGATGGGTAAGGAAACTTATCGCTCAGGAAATACACCTGGGCAGAGTCCTGTTGTTGAACTCAGAAGCCACACTGCCTTCCAATGCCCTGGCTATTTAATTTTCTTTTGTACTAACTAAAATCAGATTTCTCACTGATGGTAGAACTTACTGACTTTTCGGATGACACGGAGAGCACACGGGAGGGCTCATCTCATCCTCTGCAATGAGGTGTGTGCAGCATCAGGGTCCGTCTAAGCAGGGTCCCCATGGCCAAGCCAAATGAGAGGAATGCAGACTTCAACTCACAGCAAACCACCTGAACCCAAGCCTCAAGAGCTTAATGCTTTTGTTAACCAAGATCCACAGACTGAGGACAAGGCAGTCATGAGCGTGAACTGGCGATAGCCACTGAGCTCAGTGCTCAGCCTGGATCACAGACAGCAGCAGTGCCATGCTTGGACGTACAGGGTGCTGGGCAGAGGGTGCCAGGCAGGAGCGCTCAGCATGGATCACAGACAGCAGCAGTGCCACGCTCAGATGTACAGGGTGCCAGGCAGGTTTGACATTTCTGTTGATTTTGGCTTCAGCAGTTGAACTCTGGCCTCCATAAGAGATCTTCCAAGGCTGGAGGGGGCCATATCCTGTATGCCTGCACTCAGTGTCATCCCCGGGCTGGTTAGAGGCTGTCGAAGGTTGGTGAAGCCCTTTGAGCCATCAGGCTGAATCAAGCCTGCAGTGACTTTGTCATCTGTGAAGGATCCATTCACAGTCAACACAACTTCAGCTCATCCCCAAACAGACAGACAGCATACGGCATCCTCTGGGGCTCTTCATGTGCGTCGGAAACATTTTCCTTCAACCAAGATGAAAATGTGGCAGCTAAGCCAATGGCCAGTGCTGAACTCTGTCTCCAGCAAAACAAGGATGGGTGGCTGAAATGGACAGAAAATCTAAAAAGGCAAACTGTAGAGCACAGAGAGTATCGATATGTTCCAAAGCAAAGGCTTCCTAAGTGTCCAGATTACAGGGCTTGAATTTTATTTTCTTGTCTTTAGTGCAGAGGAAGCAGACAAGAGAAATGTCTGAGTTAACCTCAAAGACGAGAATTTGGGGTCAGTTCTCAGGGGAAAACCTGTGGCCTGTGTAAACCTTGGCAGTTTCTCTAATTTCTCCCAGCCTCTGTTATCCACACGGCCCCCCGGCAGGGAGACGGGAGGGGTTGTCGGATGGAGAGTTTGCAGTGCATTAATGGAGCGCTCTTGGAGCACAAGGGCGGGAGGGATCAGCTCTCGTATTGAAGGTGGCGTGAAGGCAGGCGCCAGCATGAGGAGGAATGGGAATCCCGGGTAATCCTCCAGTGGCGTCACCTGCCCTCAGATAACTGAGAGGTGACTAATCTTCTGTGAGTCCATTGTCAGGTGTGGAAAGGTTTTGACAACTGTGAGAGTAGCTCCCATACTGCACAAAAGGATGGCTTGCTTTCCTGCACTTAACACAAATCACTAGGGAGAATAATCTCATCCACCAGCTTCTCCAAATTTATCAATTGCTTCTTATTTCCTCCATGCCACGTTACTTCCATGCATTCCACCCCATGACAGAATCACAGAATGCCTGGCTCCGTGTGGCCTGGCAGCAAATGGATTGGCTAGCCTGGACCCCGTGCAGACCACCTGGCACATGACCTGGGGCGTGTGTCTCCCCAGAACCCGGCCCTGACAGGTGGCAGCATGAGGGCCGGCGACCTCCGCAAGAAGCTCGGGGGGCCTCGTGGTCAGGTCATGTGAGCATGCTTAGCCAAGTGGAGAAGAGTGAACTTCTGGATTCCTAATCAATTCATGTGTTTTGAAATAGAGATGGAGGGTCACATGGTGAGCGCATGGGGTGGGCGCGGCCCTACTCAGTGTATGTGGCCAGCTTTGGACTCACATTGGGGGCGGCACTCCTGTTCTCCTCCAGGTTCCGCTTTCCAGGCTGTTTCTATCATTCTGCGCCAAAGACTTTCATTCCAGGAGTTACTTACTTAGGTTAAATTGTGAGAATAAGGTGGAGAAGGTAGAATTTCCCAGGAGCTGTGCGTATCTTGGGAAAGCGTTTGTTCTCCCAGCCTGTGTCCAGCATGGGTGGGCTGCATGGCTTTGTGGATGGAAAAAAGCCCCTTCCCATGAAACAGGAGCCCCTCCCCTTCCAGGTTGCTGCAGTCTGTCCTCAGAGAGCCACGCCTTTGACTCAGTTTAAATGAGATTTTATCTTCCCCCAAGGAGAATCATTAACAGATTAGTCTAAAAGACTTTCGGAATCTTGCTTGAAAGGCAGATTTTCTCAGAAGAAGAAAAGGAAAAAAAATAGAAAATTCTGGGTTCCCAAGGTTGGGAGTTGGGAGGAGGGGGCAAGGCATCCCCAAAAGGTCAAAGAGTAGAAAAAGAGATGCCAGTGCACCTCCAGGGAAGCACACCTTAACTAGGATGCTTCTTGGTATGTATCCATGGCGAGAATGGTGAAGGGCTTGACGATGGGCCAGTCCTACACGCCTGCAGGCCACACCCCCACCCACTGTTAGCAGATCCCCTCTGAGGTCTCCTGATGCCACTCAGAGTGGGGCGGACGCTGAGAGTTCTCCTCTCAGTTCCTGGCATCCTGCACCTGCAGCTTTGAGCACAGCGCAAGCCCCCTCTCCCATTCGGGTTTCCTGCTTGCTCCAACCAGACCCGTTGGCTGAATCCCCTGGGCCTCCCATCTGTGTTTCTATCTTGGCAGTCACCTTCTCCGTCTGATCGCCCTCCCCTCTGCCCCTGTGCAGTGGGAACTCTAGATGCCTGTTGAATTGCGTTATCGTATTCAGTGATGAAATTGACGGACAGCAACAACACTCAATGATCAGCAGTAAAATGAAGAATGACTAACTTTATGAGTAGGTACTTGGCCAATATGATTAAATAATAATTTCCTCCTTTGTATGTGCACCACAATTAAAGGATAAACTCTGCATCAGCAAATGGAGTGTTTTTAGCCAAAGTCAGTCTTAGTCCCGTGACGCCGAGGAGCTGCGGCAGCCTCCCATTCCTGGGAGGCTACATAGGGAAATAGAGAAATCATGAAGACTGGCATAGAGATTCCTTCTCATCCTCAGGTTCCTGACATGCAGGCTGGATAGGACACCACCTTTCCTGTCCATCCTGGAGGGCGGAAAGTGGTAACTGGAGTGCTCAGTGACTCATAGGCATAGGTGCCCATCACACGTGCAGTGGGGATTGCATTCCCCGGGCTGTCCTATCAAAGCACAAACCGGGTGGCTGAGCACAGACATTTATTGTCTTACAGTTCTGGAGGCTGGAAGTCCAAACTTAAGGTGTTGGCAGGGCCATGGCCTCTCTGAACCCCCAGAGGATAATGTTGTCTTGCCTCTTCCAGCTTCCCGTGTTGGCCGGCGAGCCTTGGCGTTCCTCGGCTGGTAGACGGTGTCTTCACCCTGTGTCTTCGCATTGTCTTCTTTGTGTTCCTGGGTCCAAATTTCCCTCTTTCTAAGACACCAGTCACATGGAATTAGCACTTGCCTTAGTGACCACCTTTTAACTTGATTATCTCTGTAAAGTCTCTATTTTCAAATAAGGTCCCAGGCACAGGTTCTGCGGGTTAGGACTTCAACATAACTTTTTGGGAGGGGATGCAGTTCAACAAATAACAGTTGGCTGCCTGATCAACCTTAATGTATTCCTCTCCCCAGCTATCCCCGAACACTGCACTACGAGGTCAGGTGAAGTCAGTGGTTCTCAAATTTTTTTGTCTGAAGAATCTTTTACACTATTAACAAACACTGAGAAACAAAAAGCTTGATTTTCCCCTGTGGGATATATCGATTAACATTTACCAGGGTAGAAATTAAAATAGGAAAAGTTTAAATATTCATTTTAATTAATTTAAAAATTATAACGAACCCATTACAGATGCCCCTTGACTTTTCATGGGGTTATGTCCAATAAAACTATTGTGAATTAAAATTATAAGCTGGAAATGCATCTAATACACCTAGACTACTGAACATCACAGCTTAGCTCAGTCTACCTTAAAGGTGCCCAGAACACGCACGTCAGCCTACTGTTGGGCAAAACCATCTCACACAAAGCCTATTTTATAATAAAGTGTTGAATTGCTCAAATAACTTGTTGAATACTGAGCTGCAAGTAAAAAAGCAGAGTGGTCCTATGGGTGCTCATGCTGTGGTCTCCACTGAGTGCATGTCACTTGAAACCATCCCAAAGTTGAAAAATCTTACGTTGAACTATTGTTAAGTTGGTGAACGTCTCTGTGGAAGTAACTGTATCGCTTGAAAATGAGTGAGAAGAGCAGCATGGTATCACATTTTTAGAAATCTCTTTAACCTGGCTTAATAGAAGTTTGCTGAATTATGATAACAGCTTCTTTCAATCTCTTGCAAAACGTTGTTTTGGGGGAAGTGTAGGAAGAAAACCAGCCTCTGGCAGATGTACATGAAAAGGGAATGGGTATTTTTATAGCCTTTTCCAATCATTATGGATATTCCTTGTGGCTACAACAAAACTTGAAAAATGGCAGTGCTATAAGATCAGTTGTGGAATCTAAAGCCACACCAGTTCCCTTTTTCACTCTGTTACATCACAAGCCATCAGTCTGTTTGCATGCACTTGGACGCTATCATTAAAAAAAAAATTGGTGGCCGGGCGCGGTGGCTCAAGCCTGTAATCCCAGCACTTTGGGAGGCCGAGACGGGTGGATCATGAGGTCAGGAGATCGAGACCATCCTGGCTAACATGGTGAAACCCCATCTCTACTAAAAAATACAAAAAACTAGCCGGGCGAGGTGGCAGGCGCCTGTAGTCCCAGCTACTCGGGAGGCTAAGGCAGGAGAATGGCGTAAACCCGGGAGGCGGAGCTTGCAGTGAGCCGAGATCTGGCCCCTGCACTCCAGCCCAGGCGACAGAGCCAGACTCCGTCTCAAAAAAAAAAAAAAAAAAAATTCCCAAAAAATTAAAAAAA
>NW_016804423.1:4679209-4734122 GCF_001698545.2 Rhinopithecus bieti | reverse complement strand
GTCTCAAAAAAAAAAAAAAAAAAAAAAGTTCACTAAATATTATAGACACACACACACACACATATGTATATATAGAGAGAGAGATGAGAGAGATGGGGTTTTTCTCTGTCGCCAAGGCTAGGGTGCACTGGTATAATTGTGTGATCATAGCTCACGGTAGCCTTGAAGTCCCGGGCTCAAGTGATCCTACTGCCTCTGGCTCCCAAAGTCCTGGGATTAGGGGTGTAAGCCACCGCATCCAGCCTAGACAATATTTTGAAAATTACATTTGTTAATACCACACATCTCATCAGGAAAGTCTTTAGTTCGAGAACATTTCAAGCTCATCGTGGCAGGTATGTTTTCCAAAACTCTAATTTTCACTTGAATGCTGAAATTTATTATTGGCAACAAACACTGTCAGTTATTTCCTTTGAAGTGATGTTTTGGAGAAAATAAGTAGTGTGTGTTTGTTAAGCATTCTTTCAGACAAAGATGGTGTTTCATGGAGAGTGGACAGTGCAGGATCCAGCTGGAACAATCACACGTGTGCCTCCATCCCTCGGTTTGCAACAGCTTGTGCTCCCCATCTTCACGTGGGATGTGGGAGAGACAAATACACAAGGGCCACGGTCTAATACTTTAAAACCTTTCAGTGCTTCACCCAGAACGCCCTATGTGAAAGTGGCTTTTTCCCTGCCAGCACGTGGTAGGGATCCGTGCAGCAGCTCCTGGCGTGGTTGGGTGCCACCAAGTTGGCGGATGCTGAGGTGCCATCAGGGTGAATGTCGATTCAATGAAAGGACGCATGTTGAAGTAACATTGCTGCACAGCAAACTACCACAAATGGAGCGGCTACAAACAACACACAGGCGCCATCTCACAGCTTCTGTGTGGGTGGGGCTGAGGTCTAGCCACAGCCTCTGCAGGTCTACCCCGGCTGCCAGCAAAGCGTCATTGGAGGCCGTAGTTCTCATCAGGTCTCAGGTGCACTTCCAAGATCACGTGGACAGTCAGCAGCTCTCAGCTCACTGGGGTGATGACTGAGGACCCCGTTCTCTTGAGAGCTGTGGGCTGGGGACCACTCTCAGCTCTGAGATGCCCCTCCCTGTAGATGGCTCACATCATGGCTATTTATCTTCTCCTTCCAAGAGAATCCAAAGAGAAGCTCTGCTTTCAAAGGGCTCACCCAATGAGGAGAGGCCCACACCAAATAATCTCTCTTGATTAATTTAAAGTCAACTGATCTGGGGCCTTGATTACATTTGCAATATTTTGCCACTTAACATAATCATGGGAGTGATAGCTCATCATTCCAACCGCGACTCAAAGGGAAGGGACTCTACAGGCAGCCTACAGCAGGGTGAGGGTGGAGGAATCGCAGGGCTCTCCTAGAACCCATCGGGACTGGCTACATCATTTCCAGGGCTCAGTGCAAAGTGAAAATGTGGGGGCTCTTCTTCAAAAATTATTAAGAATTTGAAGACTAACAGCCGAGCATTAAAACAAGCATAGCACCTTCTACACCCAGGATCCTGGATGTCTGTCCGGGTCACAGGCTCATGAACCTGGCCCTGACTTGTTTGCCAACAGTTTTGGTCTTGCAGACACCTTAAAAGTCCCAAAGACCCTGGGGGATGTGTGGGCCGTCTTGGAGCACTGCTGAGTCAAAATAACTCAATCATTGTCTGTGGGAACTTTGTCTGACCTTGGTCATGTAGGAAGTCTAAGAAGTTTCTAGCAGCAGTGAGACATCACTGGCCCTTCTTTTCAGAAGTCCCTTCTGATTTTCCCTACAGCACAGGACAATTTCCCCCAAGACTGGGCTTGTGCCAGTGACTCGATCACACAGGTGCCCAAGTTTAGATCTTTTGTGATGGATCCCAGGTCTCAGAAGCCTGGGTCTGTGTGAGCATCCTCAGCCTCAGGGTGGCTCCCAATACCGGCCCTGCAGCTTCCAGAGACGGGGGTGAGAGCAGCTGCTGTGCTGGTGGGAATTTTAATTTTTTAAAACTTTAAGTTCTCTTTTGTTTTTATTTTTTTAAGAAGTTAAGGTTGTATATATTTACTGTGTATGACGTGATGCTTTGAAACACGTATACATGACAAAATGATGATGGCATTCAGGCTAATTACCCCACCCATGCCTCCCGGAGGGGATTTTAATGTGAAACTGTCCCAGAAAACCTCCCTGGTTTCTGGAGACGATGCCTTCTTAGAGAAAGCACGTCCTAAGAAAGTCTTCCAGAACTAGAAGCTGACTCTTCTTCCAGTGCCTCAAGCTTCTGCAAGGCTTCCTATCCTTCCCTTTATGCAGGGAGCAGGTGGCAGAGCTTTGGGGACACCTCATGCCTCCTCCCAGGAAGAGACTCTGGGCACATTCCTCATCCAGCAGTTTTTCCTGGTGACACGTGGGTCCCTCTGCTGACTCCGGTCTCAGAAGCTGGAGACTGAGTGAGTGCGAGCTCTGGTAACATTCGTGGTCCTCAGCTTCTGGTTTCCAGGGCTTGCTTCACTTGGCGGCACCAGGAGGGACTCTGTGTTGAATGTGTGGCCTCTCCTTGTGAAAAGCTGCACTTTCGGAAGTTGGTCCACACCAGCCAATGGGGCCAGGACCTCCTGCTGTGATTCTGGGCCTTCTTCCCCAGAGTTCACCTAATTTATCACAAGTGATTTTTGCCTGGAAGCCTGAGAAATCCTTTTACAGCGATAATTTCACTATGGCCACCTCTATCTCTGCAGCCTCCAGGCCTGCCTGGTCATCTAAGCCCACCTCATTGCAGATGGTCATCTAAGCCCACCCCATTGCAGACCCAAAGCCTCCACCTCATTGCACATGGTGAACTTTGTCATGATGCACATTTTGCCATGTTCCTCTCCTGCCTAAAACCCTACAATGGTTCTCCACTGCATTAGGTCAACAAATATTTATTGGAGACCATGACTGCTCCAGCCACCAGGGATACATTGGTGGACAAAGCAGAGAAGCACCCCTGCCTTGGACAGACAACATTTTCCGGGAAGTCAGACGCCAAACAAGGCCTAAGAAAACCGCAGGGCACTCATGTAGTGGGAGGGTGGACCTGGACACGGGAACCTGGAGGCCTAGGGGACGGGCACCGCAGAGTGGAGAGCCCCTGAGAGGTGGTGTTTGGACAAGGACAGAGAGTGAGGGAATGGGCCCGTGTGTGTCTGGGGAGATGGCAGTTGAAAACCAAGGTGGCACCCACGTGGCTCCTGGAGGATGCTGAGCCGGGTCGGGGCAGTGAGAGGAGATGTGGTCGAAGGGGAAGCAAGGAGCCAGCCACTCAGGGCCTGTACTCGGGATAAGGGGCATGGCCTCCAGCTCCAGGTCCTGCCATTTTCTTCTCTTCTTTACGTTTCACCATCTTGGCCCTTTAGTTTCTTAAAGGTGAAAAGCCTTCCCAAAGGGGTTCCCACTTCCTGGAGTTTTCTTGCTCTCCTGTCTGGCTCACACCCAGCATCCCTTTTTGCTGAAGGCCTTTCCTATCTCCCCCTTAGGGTGGTCCTCCTGCTTTACACAGCCTCAGTCAGGATGCCTCCTTCTCAGCTGTCTATCCATATGCTAAATAGATGGATGGACAATTGGACGAGTGAACTGATGGACGGGTGGATGGGTGGATAAATGGATGGGTGGACAGGTGGACAGTTGGATGGGGGGATGGGTGGATAGGGGGACGGGTGGATGGGTGGACGGGTGGATAAATAGATGGGTGGATGGGTGGACAAGTGGACAAATGGATGGGTGGACAGGCAGACAGGTGGACAAATGGATGGGTGGACGGGTGGACAGTTGTGTGGGCGGACAGGTGGACAAATGGATGGGTGGCAGGTGGATGGGTGGACAGGTAGACAAATGGGTGGGTGGACCAGTGGACAGGTAGATGGGTAAATGGGTGAGTGGGTGGACAGGTGGATGGTTGGGTGGTTGGACAGGTGGGAACATGGATGGGTGGATAGCTGGACAGGTGGATGGGTGGGTGGGTGAACAAGTGGACAAATGGGTGGGTGGACTGGTGGACAGGTAGACAACTGGATGGGTAGATGGTTGGATGAATGGACAGGTGAACAGGCAGACGAACAGAGAGGTGGGTGGGCAAATGAATGGGTGGACAGGGGGTTAATTTATTTGATTTCTGCCTTCCTGACTGGATGAGAAGCTCTGTGAGGGGAGGGGCCCTTCCAGTCCACCGCTGCATCTCCAGAGCTTGAAATCAGTGGGCTGATTTGTGTTGAAGGACTGACTGGTGCTGTTGATGGTGTGACTCAGGGAACAAAAGTTCTCAGGTTAGTGCTAGGCTCCCAGACTGGACAAGAGTCGGGTGAATGCTTCCCCAGGATCAGTGAAGGAGGAAGCATGATAACGTGTTATAACACCTGTGAATAGTTCTATAGTTCTATAAACTCTACAAAGCTGCTAATTATTATATAACTGGAAAATACCTATAGCACTTATGCTATACCAACAAATTATGTGCATTTCTACAATTGCCACTATAAAGAAATTATGTATTAATACCTGCTCCTGGGACTCAACAGTATGATGGCGTTGAAATTAATTAATACAGCAGCACAAATATCTCCTCAGAAAGACCTTTCCTGGCCCTCATAAAAATCGTCCTTCCCACAATGCCACCTCATTACTGTCTCGCTTTCTCTCTGGCAATTATTCCTGCCGAAAATGACCATCTTTACTTCTTTGCTTGTGAGTTCCGGGATGGCTGGGTCCGCCTGGCCTGGAGTACGGCTTCCCAGGTAGACACGAGTCGCCTGGGTTGTTGCTTCCTTAATTCCATCATTGAGAACGCGTTACCATGGGTGGGAGTCAGGGACTGACAAAGTCAAGTCTTGCCGGTTTATTTCTGATTTATATAAGCATCAAGAGCCAACATGAGCAACTGAATTATAGGTCAGAAAAAGACAAATATCAAGAAAATATCCCCAAGATTAGTTTTAATGGTGTGAGTGAATAAATTAGTGGGCAGAGTAAAATGAAATTATGGGAAGGGACTGGGCACGGTGGCTCACGCTTATAATCCCAGCACTGTGGGAAGCTGAGGCAGGAGGATCATTTGAGCCCAGGAGTTTGAGACCAGCCTGGACAGCACAGCAAAATCCCATGTCACAAAAGCAACAACTAAATTAAAAATATAAAAAGAAAGGAAATGATGGAAGGGGCTACGTGGTATTAACTACATATTATTTCATTCTAAAGAACTTAATAAAATCAATGCATACTAATATTTAGGAAACATTTCTTACACTCGTGCCATGTTTCAGTGAATGAAAGATGATTTTAAAATGTATGTTACACACCTCGCAGGGAGTATTTATGGGTAATTGTTTTAAGATATGAAATCACAAGCAAATGATCCTAGGTCCATAAGTCTGACTGGGTATAAATAAGTGATTGAATAAATTAATAAACTGGAGAAGAGGCAAATCTCTTGTGCAGAATTCCAAACAGTTTATGTAGCTACTTCACTTGCAAGGAGAGGAGCAGAATCCTCCACCTGGAGTGTGGGCTGTGCACAGCGGCTTTCTTCCAAAGACTGGAGGATGGAATCAGGGAGAAGGGGAGCCTGACAACCCCCTTGGCCAGGGAACGGATGCCGGCATCCACAGGGATGAGTCCCACTGATATGTGCATCCCTGATGCAACCAAGGAATCCAAGGATTCACTTTCTTTCTTTCTTTTTTTTTGAGACAGTCTTGCTCTGTCACCCAAGCTAGAGTGCAGTAGTGTAATCTCGGTTCACTGCAACCTCTGCCTCCTGGGTTCGAGCAATTCTCCTGCCTCAGCCTCCTGAGTAGCTGGGATCACAGGCACCCACAACCACGCCCAGCTAATTTTTGTATTTTTAGTAGAGACGGAGTTTCACTGTGTTGGCCAGAATGGTCTCGAACTCCTGGCCACAAGTCATCCACCTGTCTCAGCCTCCCAAAGTGTTGGGATTACAGGGGTGATCCACTGCACCGGCCCAAGGATTCACTTTCTTAGGGATTAAATAAAGGTGGAATTTAGGAGAAGCCATCAGGTTCAACTGTGGGAACTGGGGGCCAGCCTTGGGTTCTGTCCTGTTCAGCATCCTTGCCCTGACAGCACACGTCTGTGATTTGAATTTTAATCCTATCAACAATGCAGGCAGCAAGATAAGACCTAATCTATTTAAACCAGGAAAAAAAAAAGTTTTCTTACATTCTGGATAATGTACCTTAAAAAATTACACAGTGAGATAATACTGAAAGCAAGAGTTGTTTTATATCTCAGGTGGAGGTGTGTGAACTGATCTGTTGTGTATAATTGTATATGTATGTGTGAAATGATCTGTTATGAATAATTGGTTCCAAATTGTCCCTCTCTCATGACAAGCTTTAAGAAAAAAGTCGCATAATAGCCTGAATGTATCCGGATCCAGCAGAAAGAGAAAAGGCGGAACAGTGATCAGGTTGTCTTTGAATGAGAATGGGGCCTTTCCCAGCTTCTGCATGGACGTGAAGCCCAATATACATCAAATTAAGAAAACAGGAATGTGCCCTGGAGATGTGGGGAACACCACTCTCACCCTCATGCCCCACCCCAGAGATGCGGGGAACAACGTCACCCTCACCCTCATGCCCCACCCCAGAGATGTGGGGAACAACGTCACCCTCACCCTCACCCTAGAGACGTGGGGAACAACGCCACCCGCACCCTCACCCTCATCCTCACCCTCACCCTCACCCTAGAGATGTGGGGAACAACGCCACCCGCACCCTCACCCTGGAGATGCGCACCCGCACCCTCACCCTCACCCTCACCCTCACCCTCATCCTCACCCTCACCCTGGAGACGCAGGGAACAATGCCACCCTCACCCTCACCCTGGAGATGCGCACCCGCACCCTCACCCTCACCCTCACCCTCACCCTCATCCTCACCCTCACCCTGGAGACGCAGGGAACAATGCCACCCTCACCCTCACGCCTCAGCTAACCCTAAATTAAGAGCTTGCTGTGGAGACTTCAGAATCATTTCACTGTATGCAGATTTGATGTGAAGGGTTTAAGTGCTATTATTTTTTCCACACACTGGACCTTACCTATTAATATTCAGGCCAGGAACAGCTTAAAATTGCAGAGAGCAAGCACACTAGCCAATAGCTCCGTGGGGAGCTGTGGGTAAGTAGCTGCCAGTCACCAGGCCCAGGCCATTGTGAGCACAAGGGCCCTCACGGCACCCCGACGGAGCCCCGTCACTCGCAGAGCTCTGCAGGCTTGGGGGGCTGTGGTGATGGAGGGGGAGGCCGGACCCAGCACAGGAAGAGGGGAGGTGGGGCCCGGAAGCCCTGGGCCATGCCAGCAGCAGGGATAAGCCCAGGGCAGGCAGGAGGCCCCGGAAATACCCTGCAAAGGTGCCACCTCCCTTCTCCTCCCCCCAGACCCCACCAAGGAGAGCCAGCTTTCTGGGGATGCAAGCAGGTGGCCCATCACAGACAGTGTGGCTGGGAGAGTCAGTGCAGCCTGCTTATCCCGCTCCGTGTGCTGGGTGTTCCTGTTGGGGTGGCCGGTGGGCACGTGGGCCAGGCTGGTTGATGTGAGGATGCACCAAGCCCACCTTCTCACCCAGGCATCCCAGACATGGGGTCTGCCCAGCCTGCCTGGCAGTTTTCATGGGGAACATAGTGTTGTCCATAGCCGCTTAACTACGACCCGCAGGACCGTGGGGCTCTGCCTGCCCAGCCCTTCCAGTGATGACGATGCTCCGGACGTTCTCCGTGTCAAGCACTGGATGCCCAACCTGCGACTCCGTCCCCACAAGGCACATGCCATCTCCCGCCACTCCCGCTAGGCAGGGAGGGCCGAGCCGCTCGGGTCATATCTACTGCCCTGTGACTCCGTCCCTGCGAGGCACATGCTATCTCCCGCCACTCCCGCTAGGCAAGGAGGGCCAAGCCGCTAGGGGTGTATCTACTGCCTGAGCTCCCTTGAGGCACAGTGGCCAAAAACAACCACACACACAGGTGAGGTCTTATCACAAAGGATAACCAACACCATATTTTTTCTTATGACAACAATGACAATGACAGTGTAAGTTCTACCCGCAATGACAGATGTCAACTGGGCTGCCACGTCCTAAGCAGATATCGTAAAATCAGAAAAGCATGGAGTGGCTGAAAGGGCGAGGGTGGCAGAGATGCTTGGGGCCCTTCCCTGAGCGAAAGATGCGGCCTTGTCCTGGAGAGGTGGGAGGGGAGGAGGCAGGTGTGTGGAAAGCGGCCAACCAGCAAGAACAGGGAGGCCGCAGACCTGGCCAGCAGATCCTGGACACCAGGAGTCTGAGCACAGGGCAGACACCGTGTGCAGGATGCCACCTCTCCCGCTGGTGAACATCCGGAGGACCTCTTGGCCCCCAGCGGCTGCACAGATAGGAAATATGCATGGATCTGAAAGGCTTCGGGACACGTGTGAGGGACAGAGTCATGATCTGCTACCACAAGCAACAACAACAATATTCCTCACCATTGAGTCAGGCTCTTTCTCTAGAAATAAGTTCTCAATACAGGAAAGATATCCTCCAGGGCGTCTACGGGCGGTTGTGCGGGGACAGCGTCGGGACTTCTTAACATTGCTCTCCGCTTAGTCCTTTGATTTCTTCACTTATTAGAAATACGTCTTGAAAGCCCCAGGCTGGAGGAAGAGAGGGAAGGGAAACAGTCTCATCCTCACAGGATCCTTTCTAGAGTCAGGCAGACAGTGTGGCAGTCAGCAGCCCGAGGCGATCATTTACACTGAAATCTGAATTAAAATTGCACTCCATTAAACATGCATTCTTCATTCTGAGTAGCCACATTTTAAGTACTAAAGACCCACCGGGGCCCGTGGGTGTGGTATTAACCAGGACAGACACAGAACAGGAACATTCCCAGAGTCACAGGACGTTCCATCAGATGGCACGATTCTGAGTGTATGTGCGTTTGCAGCCACCAGGAAAAGAGGCAGAGAAACCACCGTGCACCGTGGCTGCTCCCATCCCCGCCAGGCCCCTGCGGACCCTCTTTGGGATCGTTCTTTATTGCTACGTCCCAACCGAACACACACCTCAGCACCGCCCAAATCCGCACACCCATGTGCACACAGACACACACGTTGCCACAGGAAAAGCACGACATGGTTTACGTAAACCACCTTCTCATGGCTTTATACCTCACATGTGACTCCGGGAAAACGCACCTGCACCAACAGGACACAGTGATTCTAAAACAGTGATCCTGGGACGAGATGGCCCACACGGGCTTGAGGGGTTCAGTGCTGTTTCCCCTCCTTCCTGCCCCACCGCGGGCACCGTCGGTCCTCCTGCTCTGGGGCTGTGTGGGCATCTATGATGTGGTATGCCTTGTCCTCCTGGAGGACCTGAGTGTGGTGTCACTGCTCATGTCCTGGAAAGGATCGTGTTCATTCTGGACAAGATCGTCCATGGACGGAGGCCACCTGTCACAGGGCAAGGCAGGCAGCTCTCCTTGGGAGTGACACACAGCCCGCCTTCTTTCCCTCGGCTCCTCGGCGTGTGAGTCTGAGGTGGCTGTTTCCCTTGAAAGGTTTTGTTGTTTTCACACTGCAGATGGGTGTGCAACATGCTGCTTTTGCACTAGAGGCAAGAGAATCAGGTGGAATCTCACAGCACTTCTCCTGGACTCCTGGGGCCGTCTGCACCATGTCCAAGTCAAGGGCCCTGACTGAGGCACACGCCCACTTCCTGCATCTTTGCAATAAAACAAGTGTGCAGTTCACACTCACTTCCCGCATCCCTGTGGTGAGGCCGTGGTGTGAGGCTGTGGGGTTGAGGCCTTGGGGTGAGGCCGTGGGGTGAGGCCGTGGGGTTGAGCCGTGGGGTTGAGGCCGTGGTGTGAGGCCGTGGGGTTGAGGCCGTGGGGTGAGGCCGTGGGTGAGGCCGTGGGGTTGAGCCGTGGGGTTGAGGCCGTGGGGTGAGGCCGTGGGGTTGAGGCCGTGGGGTTGAGGCTGTGGGGTGAGGCCGTGGGGTGAGGCCGTGGGGTTGAGCCGTGGGGTTGAGGCCGTGGGGTGAGGCCGTGGGGTTGAGCCGTGGGGTGAGTCCACAGGGGGTGAGGCCGTGGGGTTGAGCCGCGGGGTAGTGCATTTTCACTCTCGTGTCCCTTGGGGTAGTCCCCATCTCCCGTGGGAGTGAGGCCGGGCTGGAGGGTGGCCAGGAGTCCCCACGTCCTCTCTGCATGTGGATGCAGCAACCCTGAGGCACCGAAAGTAATTTCCACTCAGAGCCTCATTGCCCTGGCGCTGGGCTGGACCCCTGGTACATGACTGGCTGGTAAAGTGACCAGTGAGTAAATGTGTGACTTTGAGCGCGTTCCTTAACGTCTCCAGATCCGTGCTTTTGTCTGTAAAATAATAGTAATAGTAACTCTACTATTATTTTTGATAATACTATTAAATAATTGCTATTTTTTTAACTCTATTACTATTACTATAATTTGACAGATGAAAAATCTCTCTGGGATAGGAACAGTAACTCTTTGCCGGGGTGTTGTGAGGTTTGAAGGGAGGGAAGCTCTGTGACCACAGAGATTTTACCAGTTCGGTTTGTTGCTCCCTCCCCGCGTCCTGAGGCAGGGCCTTGCACTTAGCAGGTGCTGGACAATTTGTTGAATGATAATACACGAATTTGCTTGATGTATTTATTATAGCTACTATACCTACAATTTATTAATGAATAGAAAATATCCCTTGCCTCAGGCTTGCACGTGGCCTGGCCGTGGTCGCACTCTCAGCAAACGCCGAGTGCCGTCACTCCTCCTATTACCGCTATTACCACTCTCCCCGGCGGGCTTGTGGTGAGCGTGTGTAAAGCGTGCTCACGCTTTCATCCGACAGTGAGACAATTCTGAGGTGAAGGAGGAAAAGTAGTCACAAATACACATTATTATCGTCAATCTCAATTCCATATTTCAAAATCCCATTTCCAAGCACATTATTTACTCAGTCAGGCAATGGCTTTTCCTCTTGGGCGGAACGCTGCCAATGAGTACCTGACTGAACAGGCTGAGGGAGTACACACTCGGGTGACTGTGGCAGTTCCCCGATCCCCCAGGATGTCAGGTGTGTATTTAGTGGGTGTCAGGCATTTTGCCGGCGCAGTTGTTGCTCTCAGGCAGGGGAAAAAATGTTCAGTAGATTCACTCAAGTCTTTCCGCAATCAGGTGAGTATCAAGAAGCTTTTAAAAGCCAAGCAGACAGTGGCCTCGTTACCGATCTTCCAATACCTGGAGCTGGCTGCTGCCACGGGACGTTTGACTCACCGGGGCTTCTACCCCATGCTGTCACCTCAGCTGCTGTCTGCGCCCAGCGTTCCTCATGGCTCCGGTCTCAGGTCACACGCTAGTGCTCAGGGCGCCCGCCCGGCTCACGCCGCCCAGAGCTGTGCTCTGCTCCCCCTGAGCTGCTGGCGGCTGCACTGCCCTTCTGAGCTCCACCGCACGCATCTGGAGCTCTGATCATCTTTTGTTTACTAGCTCGTCTCTCTAGCGAAGAACTCCTCTGGTTTGGGAATCCCAGCAGCACCCGCATCCAGAGTGGGACCTGGCGCACAGCAGATCCCTGATGGCTGTTTAACTTACGGGTGGATCCAACAGGGAGTCAACAACCTGGGGAATCTTTCAATCGGGTCTCCAAGATTTGAGCTTGGGATTAAATAAAAAGCATTCATCTCAAAGGGATGCTGATCTTCTGTCTTCCAAGGCACTTTTTGGCGGGTCACAGACACAGAAAAAGGACCATATTTTCCCTGCACACTGCAGTGAGCTGTAGAAGCTTCCGGCTAACTACTGGGGACAGCGACTGCTTGAGGCCCTGTCCGGCATGTCGGGGAAGGGAAGGGAAGGACACACCTTCAGCGTACCTGTACCTGTCTCAGCCACTGTGGCCCCAGCTCAAAAGCTCTGTGCCTTTCCAGTCCCCTCATTTCCTGGCTTGTAAAACTCACATGCAGATGGGTGGCACCTCTTCACCAGGCAGATGGCAAGAAGCTTGTGCACTAATTGCTGTGAATTTTGGTTAAATAATGAGATCTAGGAGGTTCAGGATGGACAAGAAATAGGTGGAAGCACCTGACGGGGGAAGATGCTGGGCTCGGGAGCTCCAGTTCCCCACTTAGCTGGTGATTTGAGCCTTATTCCTGCAGCTGATGAACCCTGTTATTCACCTATCCTCCTGGTTACCGTTCCCATCACTCCCTGGGCGAATGAGCTAACTACAGACGCCTTCTGGAGACACTCCGATGTAATGGGAGGTGTGTGGATGCATCTGCAGGTTCTGTGGAAGGAGGACACAGGAAGTCTCATCATGGACGTGTCTGCCTTTGCCAGGGCAGGTCGCAGGTGCTACGGCACCAGGTACATCTCTGGGCAGGGAACAGTTATCAACCCACCACCAAAAACAGAATTTAAGCCACCTGGAGCCGTTATTACAGGTTGCGTAGCCAGGACCACGATAGGTTCAGGGAGGGACGTCCGATGCTTATTTTTAAAATTCTCAGCAGTAGGTGCACGGCAGTCGGACACTGACACACGATTGCCCATGGCCTTTGGTTCTCATGAGTTCACAGCAGCGAAGCTTGCTCTGCAGGGAAGCTCCTGTGCGCATTTGTGAGGTCACATGGGAAGGCACCTGTGGTCAAGTCACAGTAACGAGTCACCTCAGGGATGAGCAACAAATCCACACACAGACGGCAGGTCCTCAGTTGTCACAGCAGAGCCTTGCAGCTGTTGCTGAGGAAGAAAATTAAGTCCAGACCTTAGTTGTGAACTCTTCAAGGACAAGGGCCTGTTTCCTCTTCTCACGTTTGCCTAGAGCGACTCCGTCAAGATCATCCAGTAAAGGGTCCACGTTCCAGGATCTGGTCCCTGAATTCCAGCAGCAGAAAACCAGCTGTCCTGGGTGGAACTGCATCTCCCCAAAATACCCGTTGGAGTCCTGCTCCGCAGTAGCTCACTTGGAAACAGGGTCTTTGCAGATGCAGTTGTTCAGGCTGGGTGAGGCTGGGTCAGGCTGGGTCAGGCTGGGTCATACCACAGCAGTTGCATTCTTAATCCAGTACGACTGTGTCCTTAGAAGAAGAGAACAGAGGCACACAGAGCAGGAAGACGGTCATGGGACGGCTGACAAATATCGGGGTGATGCTTCCTCCGTGAGTGGGGAAAGACCACAGTGCTCCGGCCACACCAGCAGCCTCGCTCAGACCTTCAGAAGGACCCAGCTCTGTGGGACTTCCAGCCTCAGAATCACGGAGAGTTCGTTTCTGTTGTTTAAGCCGTTTCTGTTGTTGGTGGTTTCTGTTGTTAAAGCTGCCCAGTGTACGGTACTTGTGACAGTCGCCCATAGACACCGGCCAAAAAGTCCTCTAGGGAGTCAAAGTAAGGATGGGGAAGCGCACGTCACCAAGCCGCGATGGCCCCTCCGGCCACCCCTCATTCCTTCACCTCCACGGACGGTTCCGGTCACCAGGTTTTTTTTATTTATTTATTTTTATTTATTTATTTTTTGAGATGGAGTCTCACTATGTTGCCCAGGCTGGAGTGCAGTGGCGCGATCTCGGCTCACTACAAGCCCCGCCTCCCGGGTTCACGCCATTCTCCTGCCTCAGCCTCCCGAGTAGCTGGGACTACAGGCACCCGCCACCATGCCCGGCTAATTTTTTGTATTTTTTTTTTTTTCAGTAGAGACGGGGTTTCACTGTGTTAGCCAGGATGGTCTCGATCTCCTGACCTCCTGATCTGCCCGCCTCGGCCTCCCAAAGTGCTGGGATTATAGGCGTGAGCCACCGCGCCCAGCCTGGTCACCAGGTTTTGTGGTCTTCGAGGGCGCAGCTCCTGGTAGAAGCGGGGAATCTGAGGAGGGTGGTGAGAAGCTGCTCCCACAACAGGCCCAGGCACGGTGATGACCAGGTGGAGACGAGGTTACGGGAAAAGCAGACTTGGGCAACAGGCCCAAAACGGCTCTGTCCCTCAGACACAGGCACGAGACACCAGGGAGCTTCTGCGTGCCGCTTGTCCCCCTTTAACTGATTTATCAGTGGGACCAGGCATGCTGAATGGGCTGCCTTTCACTCTGCTTTTACAGGTTCCCCTTACGACTCCTGTCCTCCTAAACATGTGTGTACAAGCAGCTGCTGTCACCGTTCCCATCTGTCCTCCTCACTGACCCATGGTGACCCTGACACACGCGAGTCTGATCCCACTGACTGGGTCACGTAGATGCTTCCAGAGACATCCATCTACTCTGCCGAGCCCTTCATGTGGCCTCCATGCTCTGCCCACTGTGACCCTGCCCTGCCCAGTGGGTGCAGTGCTCACCCCTGACCTCCTTCTGGCTCCTGCTGCTCTGACCCCAGGGCTGGAACCAGGGGGTCTCCCCCAGAGCCTCGTGTCTGCTCAGCCTTCAGCCTGATTGTACCCCACCTGCTGCACACCCACGCATGTGCACACACCTGACTCACACAATGCATATACACACAGATACCTGACTCAAACAATGCGCACACACACACAAAGCACACACCTGACTCAAATAACGCATGCTAACGCATGCACACATACACATGCACACACCCCCTCACAAAATGCACACGCATACACACACACAACTCACACAATGCACGCACACACACATGTGCACACCCAACTCACACAATGCAAGCACACACACACAAGCACACACCTGACTAAACGTATGCACACACCCACACACATGCACACACCTGACTCACACAGTGCATGCACACACACACATGCACACAGGTGTGTGCAAGCACACCATGGTACGGGAAGACAGACAAATGCATGCACCTCACCTGCCAAACACACACACACACACAAACACACACATGTCAGACCCACACACACACCTGCCAAACACACAGAAACACACATACCTGCCAAACACACACACGAGCATACACACACACATGCCAAACACACACCCCACACACACCTGTCACACACACATGCCAAACACACACCCAAATACACCTGCCAAACACACACACACCTGCCAGACACAAACACATGCCACACACCCACACACACCTGCCACACACCTGCAAAACACAAACACACGTGCCAAACACACACCCCTGCCAAATGCCAAATGCACACACATACAGAAACACCCACACCTGCCACACACAAACACACATGTCCAACACACACACAAACACCTGCCACACGCCACACACACCTGCCAAATGAACACAAATGCACACATCTACCAAACACAAACTGACACACCTGCCAAACACCCCCCACACACACATAGCTGCAAAACACACGCACACCTGTCAAACACATATAGAAACACACACAAATGCCAAACACCCACACACACATACCTGCAAAAAACACACACACCTGCCAAACACATACAAACACAAATGCCAAACATACACACCTGCCAAACGCACACACACTAGCCTTCCAAAAACATACAAACACACACACAAACACCCACACCTGCCAAACACACACACAAACACACATGTCAAACACACAAACACCTGCCACACGCCAAACACACACCTGACAAATGAACACAAACACACACATCTGCCAAACACACACAAACACACACATCCCAAACACACCCACACACACATATCTGCAAAACACACACACCTGCCAAACACAAACAGAAACACACACACATGCCAAACACACACACACACCTGCCAAACACACACACCTGCCAAAGACATACAAACACAAATGTCAAACACACACACCTACCAAACGCACACAAACACACACACAAACACCCACACCTGCCAAACACACACACACACACACTGGGCAAACACACACGCACATGAGCAAGAATGAGTTCACACATGGGCATACGCTCCCCCCACAGATACACAAAGACAAACATGCATGCATACTCACACACTTGGACACACACTTCGCAGGTCTCCACTGTTACCCTGTCACCTCCTGTTTATTCGTTGTGATCCCAGGTCAAGGTGCGCATCCTCTGGAAAGCCCGTCCTGACCCCAGAGGTCCTTTGTCATGCAGTTCACAGGACTCTCTTCCTTTCACTCAGGGGCCTCATGTCAGCAGCTTCCTGCATACTCATTGTAGAATATTCAGTGTTTCCCACTAACTCCATTAGGGTGGGGCTATGTATTTCTGCTTTTCCATCCCTCCAAAGATAGCTATTTTCTCTCCCTTCTTTCTGCTTAGGAGAAATCATAAACAAGCTTGTGAACTGCCTTCCTGACTTCCCCTCATACCAACAACACACACGTGTGTGCAACACACAACTGTATGTGCGCACACACACACTTAGAGTAGCACCACCAACAGGACATGAAGATTGGACAGTGTCTGGCTTTGCCCTTAAGTGAAACCTCATTATCTGAGAGTTTGAATGAGACTAAAATTTGAGGGCATTTCGTCGCAAACATTTGTAGTTCTGGAGATAAATCTGTACGAAAAGATAATCCTATTCCAATCAAGGTTCACTGGGAAAGAACATCTCAACATCATTACTTGTGCGGCCAACAAGTTAATAGGATCAGTCAGTATCTTAAGGAAAAGTTTGGCAAATTCGTTTTGGGAGAGAAAGCCTGTTCGCTTTTCTCATTGCCTCTGCTGGGAAGAGTTATTTAATCCCATTTGAGAGTCACAAGGTCAAGATAATTATGATTTTCTGAGAAATCAATAAACTTTGCAATGCACTTATGGTCTTTGCAAGCAATTTAATCACAGGTCATATGCAATGATTCATCTGATTTTTGTGTCCTGCAAACTAGGTGACCTTCCAGGGCCACAAAACCATTAGGACATCCAGATCTGATTCTCTTGGTATCAGCAGTAACTCCTGAGCCCTACGTATTCCCATTTTATCACGGTTTCCCTGGAATAGCCACATACTTTGTATAAATACATATTCAAGTAAGAAGAGCATGATGTCATTTATTTCTTCAAGTGTGCACACTGAGCTCACATAGTAGGGTAAGCATACAAGTAATTTTGGTTAATAAACTTGTCATAGCTCTATTGTAACTGAATTGTTAATTTCCAAGTGGTTAGAATAAAGATACAGTTAGCAATAAAATCTGTCTAAATATAATTTACTGTTTCTTTAACGATTCTGATGTCTCTTCAGAACTTGCCATGCCTCAGAGTTATCAATACATTTGTCAATATCATCGTGCTCTACAAAGGAATGAATGGTCCCTGGTGGATTGACGTTTCAGCTGATGGATTCTTAAATAAACCTTTTTATTATTATTATTGAGGTAGAATCTCACTCTGTTGCCCAGGCTGGACGGCAGTGGCATGATCTCGGCTCACTGCAGCCTCCACCTCCCAGGCACAACTAATCCTCCCAACTCAGCCTCCCAAGTAGCTAGGACTACAGGTGGGTGCACCACACCTGGCTAATTTTTTGTATTTTTAGTAGAGATGGGGTTTCACCATATTGCCCAGGCTGGTCTTGAACTCCTGGGTTTAAGCGATCCTCAGCTACCCAAAGTGCTGGGATTACAGGTGTGAGTCACCACGCACAGCCAAACCTTGTTTCTACTGTAGCTCAAGAGGTGTCACAGAAGTAGCCACTAGAAATGGTTTTCTGGGAAGCTGGGTTGCATGTTTTTGCTTATTTTCCAGGCCTAAAAATTAAATTTAGAAATAGAGATGAAGGGTCTGGTGCGGTGACTCACACCTGTAGTCCCCGCACTTCGGGAGGCTGAGGCAGGTGGATCACGAGGTCAGGAGATCGAGACCATCCTGCCTAATACGGTGAAACCCTGTCTGTACTAAAAATACAAAAAATTAGCCAGGCGTGGTGGCACACACCTCTAGTCCCAGCTACTTGGGAAGCTGAGGCAGGAGAATCGCTTGAACCCGGGAGGTGGAGGTTGCAGTGAGCCGAGATTGCACCACTGCACTCCAGCCTGGGCGACAGAGCAAGACTCCGTCTCAGAAAAAGAAAAAAAAGAAATAGAGATGAGGATGAAATATAAGGAACATGGTCCTTAGAGGCTGGGAAAGACCGTCCTAGGGTGGAAGGTATCAGAAGATTCCAGAAAGAGGACATGAAATTTATTAGAACTAAAACGACCCTAGGGAAAACTTAAGTTGAAGCAGTCTAAAGTAACAATCTGTTCTTAATTGTCCATCTCTAACTGTGATGTTGCCCTGAATTTTCATAAGAAAAGTTATTCCATGACTCTCAGCAGCTTCATCTACAGTGACTCTTAACGAGATTCACAAGGCTGTCATAGACATTGCACCCCAGTGCTACCACATAAAAGATCATTTTTCACGGTTAAATTGGTTGCTGCATAAAAACGCCTCTTGCCCCAGTCATTATTGCCCGGTATTTCTAGGAAGTCCGTTTTCCCCAGGGGCCTAATTGATCACAGGAAGTAAGCTGGACGCTCAACACAGCTTCCCTGTTTTCTGCCTTCCTCTGTGTGAAGTGTGCCATGCTTCCCGCTAACGGCTCCGGTGTGTGGGGTTTAGGAATTGATCACAGTTTTAATGGGGTGAAATGCATAAGTGTGCGCTGCCATCAGCCTCTGGAGGACACGGCTGTCCTCATTCCCTCCCGGAGAAGGCCCCTGCATGTAGAATTAGCCGGGAGGTCAGCGAGACGCGGGGACTGTCCTCCCTGAGCCTCTGGGGCTGCATCTGGGCCTCGGGTGGCTGATCCAGCAGTGCCTGAAAGGGCGAGACAATTAAACCTCCCCAAGTTTGTGGAGCATTTGAAGATGAACAGCACATATAAATGCTAAGCATTATCATCATCTACAAGCAGTCGGAGTAGAAACGATGAATCGTAAGGAAGGGGCACCTGTAAGTATAAAGTGCCGGGACAGAGCGGAGTGAGAAAATCAACTCAGACCGAAGTTTAAACAGGTTGTTTTTGCTTTTGTTTCTAAGAGGTAAGAAAGTCATGCTTGGAAACGAAAGGAAGGCCCCGTGAAGTTAAGTTACACAATTTAATGCAACTTTATAAAGCCAGAGGTCACCCAGGGAGACAATGAGGATTCTGAAACATGGCAATGATAATTAATTTCTTTTAAAAAATCAATTAATATTTTCTCTGATCCTTCACAAAGCAGGCTGGAGCAGACGAGCGCAATGCGTGTATTTCCCAGAGGAAGAGCGGAAGAGCAAGGGTGGGGAAGGAAGCCAGGACTGCGTCAATATGGGCGGCTGGGAAATCAGCACATTCGGCACCAATGAACCCGTGGAAGGAGGCAATACCCATCCCAGACCCTGCAGGAAACACCAGGGAAGCTGAAATGTGCAGCTTTCAGGAGTCATCAGCAAATGCCTTCCATATGTAGGGCTTACAGAAAAGATAAGGATCATGGGCTCATTTATTTCAACTGAATGAGGTGTATTTCCTGGCGGATCGAAATGAATGTCCACATTCTATTGCATGAAGATAATGTACCCAGAGAAAGACACACACACACACACACACACACACACACACACACACACATGAGCACATTACCCCCAGGCACGGCAGACACACACGAAGTGACATGTGGGGCCAAGCTCCTGCAGCCTCTGCTCAGGGAAATCTCTTGCTATAGTTAATAGCATCTCAGGGAAACCGACCTGCCCAGGTTAATAAAAACAATGGGCAATTGAGATCAGCTCAGAGCATGAAAGGCTTCGCAGTGCTTTATGACACAGACTACAACTTAATAAGGATTCTCTCTAAGATGAGGATCTGCAGTGTGTTTGCCGCCAGACCCATGGGCGCCCATCTCTCCCTTTGGTTTGTTTTGAAGACATGAAAGAAAAAAATAGAAGTAACTATCCTTGGGATGCCCCATTCCACAGCTTTATAAAATGCTCAACTGGAAATAGTGCCAGGTGCCCAGATGTGGACAGGGGAGAGAGGAGGCGCTGCGGACCTGGAGAGAGAAACGGAGCCTGGAAACGAGTGCTGAGTGCTGCTGGAGGCTGCAATGGGGTAAGGGTAGGAAAAGACCGTTTAGTCCTAAGAGAAAAGACACCCAGGATGGCAAGGACCTCCGATAATGACAGTCGCTCGTCAGGGCCGGCCAACAAAGACAGAGGTGAGACAGTGTCACTCAGAGGGATGAACCGCAAGTGGGGTAAGTGCTGAATGCAATTAAGCAGAGAAAAAGGGAATATAATGAGATTAGGGATAAGAAACGGGAAAGGACATGTGGCCAAAATAATGACAGGCGAGTGGTCCCCTTGAATGAGACTCAGAGGTGGGAGATAATGATCAAGGCTCACACCAGAACCATTGTCTGTGTTTAAAGAAACAGAGTCCAGTTGCACGGGGACCAGTAACGGAAAACGCACCTGAGATCATTCCGGCGCTCTCTCATGAGGAGGGGTGGTGTGGAGGAGATCCCGTCCAAAACCGCGTGCTTAGCTCAGATGGGTCTGTTCCCAAAGGCCTGCCAAGGAAACGAAGGGAGGGGAGACAGAGGGTGTGCAAGAACTTAATTATTGCAGAAGGTCAGGGTCAGGCCGGGAGCCTGTGCTCAGAGGAAGAGGGAAGACAGAGAGAGCCTCATCAGGAGAGTGATGAATCTCAGATTTGTATTTCATTTGTACACAAATCGTCCCCATTTTAAGATACTGATACTGAACAGAGCTGGGTCTTGCTGAGGGTGTCAGAGACCGGAATGCCAATTTTGTCCGATTTGTCTTTGGACACGTGGCCCGTGTGCTTTGTCCTGGTTCTGTCTGCAGAGGCCGGCAAGATGCAAAGCCAAGCACCTAAACCTTGCCTTGTGAGAACCTTCTATGGAATAAGTTAAGCAGGCCTAGTCCCTGGGCCTAGAGCCACCCAAAATTAAAAGGAACCCAGCCTCATGTCTACAGAATCCTCTCGCCCAGGAGACTCTTCCTCCTCCCAGCCCGCTGGGCCGTCCCTTCCTCTTGTTTCCACACATGCAAACCATCCCCACATTCATGCACACCTGGGATTTTCCCTTCTTTGGAAACGTTGTAGGGGTACAAGTCCGGTGAAAATGTGTGTCCAATCCAGTTGCTCACATGAGCTTAAGCAAGTGAGTCCAAGGCTTCAACTTCCTGGGCCAGTGAGACCTTGCGTGGAAAAACTTGGGTTTTCACTCATTCAAGAAAACCAGACTGACTTGACTTGCAACTCCCAAGATTACTCTAGAATAACCCGGGCACTTGCCTTTGCAATGTGGCCCAATTTTGAATGCAACTATTTATTCTGCAGTCATTCTGAGCCTGGAATAGTTAAATTTTGGTGTTAAAACTGCTAGTGATTTCAGTTCTCCCAACTATCATTTTTGAGCTTGAGACAAGTTGCTGATTGACATGTGGATACGGGAAAAAAACGTATTTGGAGATGGAACAACTCTAGCAGAATACCCATGATGGAAAAAAACATTACTTGCAACGAGACAGCGCTTACAGAGCCATGTCAGAGACAGGGGAGGTGGAACGCTAAGCAGTGTTCCAACCCACATCACTGCAGAAGAAGGCAGCAAACTTTCCATGAACCATGGAACTTTCGAGTGAGTAGAGCCTCAGCGTTCAACAGCATCATTCAAAGGAGAGGGGCCAGGCAGCTGGGAAGAAATTCAAATGCTTCCTCCACATGGAGACAAGCGCCCTTGGGTTTGGAGACCCCTGACTCTGCAGGAGCAAATCTCCAGAGACCACAGCTCTGGCGGAAGGTGGCACTTCAGTCGGAGTTCAGATGCCTGCAGGAGCTGGAAGGCATTCTTGAGGCCAGAATGTGTGTGTGCCTGTGTGGTCATGCGTGTGCACCATGAGGCAACATTGCTGAAAAAACATATAAGTGAGTGAGGCCATGCACGGCAGTCATCAGTCCCTATCTCCGGGATGTTTTCCTCCCTGATGGGCTGTGCGATGTGTCTTTGGATGAGAGGGAGAGTGCAGAGTTGTGTGTTTGATGTAACCATCATCACTTGGCTTTCTTGCTACCAAATATTTGATAGTTTCTCTTCCAAAACAAGTTGGGCAACATGAATTCCACAGATGCTATTCATAACAGATAATTAAACTTTAACAGAGAGACAGAATGGCATTTCAAAACAATCACAGCCATGCCTGAAAGATAAAACCTTTTTTGGTTTCACCGTGTGATTAGAAGTAGTTTTATAGACTAACACTTGGTCAGAAGGCAACATGGAAAGATGTATAGCAAATTAAAGTGAAGGTTTGAGTCCTACAGGCTGCACAGGTACTTGTTTTAAATCCCAGAATTCAGTAACTTACATCCTACAACCTGTCCGTTTCCTTACACCTGGCTTCAGTCCCTCACTCACCCAGATGACCACGGGACACCAGGCATCCTGAGGAACTCGTGGGTGACCACGCTTGCCCCCAGGGAGCACCCAGTCACCCCGTGCTTCCTGCATACCTTCTAAGGACACAACATGATCAAATATGATCATTTTTGTGAAAGGAATAGAAGAAAATATATTTAGAAGAAACCAGGATATTAACACATCAAAACAATATTGTCAATTCTTTGTTTAAAGCATGAAGAAAAAAAGACGGAAGTCCCCCATCTGCATATCAGTGCCAGTGACTTTCTAAAGTTTTCCTTTCTAGCTCAACAGGAAGTCAGAGAGTCTGAACAGACACCGACAAAAAGGGCTTTCAAAGAAACCCTAAAGGGCTCCGACTTGCTGCTCTAAGGCACCGTTTGCTGATGTAAAATGTTGATGTGTTAAATGATTCCAGGAGGCAGTTGATGGCTTCCACTAATGCATCCAGCTGCTCCCAAAACAGAGCTATGCATTGGGAAATGTTTACCTAATAAATATGAGGCAAGACAACCAGTATTTGCTCCTTTGAATTGGAAGTTCAATTTGACAAGACCAGATACCCTGCTGGTGTGCAGGCCCATAGCAGGCTTCAGCATCCCTCCCTCAGGCTGCCCCGAACTGTGCAAATTCAGTCAGCAGCAGAATCCAAACTCTCTCCCCGTTCGTCATTCGTTCATTCCACAAACATGGCTGGAGCCCCCACTATGTGGTAGGACCTGTTTTAAGCAATGGGGCCCCATCAGTGTGCAAGACAAAAGATCCATCCCTCCTGCACCCTGTACTCTAACTGGTGGGGTGGTGACCAGCAGTGACCAGGCACACAGTGAGCAGGGTCTCCTGTAGCTCACCGCAGGTGGAGGGACCTCAGGGACACAGAACAGCAGGGATGGCCAAGACTTCACGTGGAGTGGCCGGGGGAGGCCTTGCATGGGTGAACTGAGTTCTTGTGTGGGATGCTATGAAGATCCTTCTTTGTTTGGCTCCATAAGTGTTTATGGGATGAATGAATGGCACTAACCCCAGGTTTACATCTGTGAGTGGAGTGGCCCAGAACATCCTCCCAGGCTAGGAAGCCAGTGGAGCACCTCTCTCCTGTTTTCTTTGAGAACAATGACTTGACCCCCATACATCATCCAGGAGGTCAGCAAAATTACAGATGGAGTCCACTTCCTCCAGCACACCCCATGAGCCCACCGTGTGCAGCCGTCCTGCGCTGGCACCAAGTCGAGGGGGCCTGGAAACCCCTACCTGGTCACTCTCCTGGCTCCCTCTTTGTGTGGGTTGTCATTGTCCTTGTCTCCCACCCTCATGAGCCTTTTCTCATGAAATTTCATAACCAGATGATAGAACATTCTTTCAGATCTCCTCACATGGGTTCTAGCCCTTCTCAGTTAAAGGTGGTGAACAGTGTGCCAGGCCATCTTCCTAATCCTACAGTCCCTCCACTTCTTCCCCCAGAAAACCTGCTCACCTGGTTATGTCACCTCCCCAAAGCCCCTGGGGCTGTGGTGTCTCCTTGCTTGGGAGATGGAGAGGAGACGTGCCTAGGAGGTCATGTGGCCCCCAGCGGGGCTCATGTCCACTACCCTGGGTGTAGATGGTCTGCCTTGTGAGTTGCTTCTTCCTTCTCTCCACGCATTCTGGAGTGTGGGCATTCCAGGACACACAGCAGGTGTCACTTGTACGTCTGTTGTGTCTCTTCCCTGAGAGCTCAGTCATGCTGAAGCTCTGAAACACCCCCAACACCGACAGTATGCACTCCAGACAGTAGATAGTCAGTAAATACGCCACTGGAAGATTTGGTAGCACCAAGTGGGCACATGCACATGGCAAGGAACAAATTCAGAAAGACTTTGAGAACTAAAAGATAATTGATTTAGATCTAACAGTGATCCCAGCCCTTGGCCTCTCAGGCAAAGCCCTGGTAGATTCTTAGGCTCTTCTTCATTCACCTTCCTGTGCCTCACAGTAGCCCGTAGCCTATCAGCTGCACAGCACTCGACTGTTTCTGCTGAGGGAATAATACATTAAGTTGCCTTTGAAATCCTTATCCTGCTACTATCTGCATGCATTAGCATATCTTATGATTTAAATCTAATTATCAGGGCTTTCCAAGACATGTCACTGAAAGTGATCATAGCTGAGCACTTTAACAAAGCCAGAATAAAGGCAGAAAAATAGCCAGATTTGATGAAAAGCTACCACTTAGGAGATATTTAAACTGATAAGAGATCAGAAATTTAAAGACATGGAGAAGCCACCCCTGTCACCGCCCACAGGAAGCTCCTGGAGAAGCTGGCCCTGTCACCACCCAGGGGAAGCTCCTGGAGAAGCTGGCCCTGTCACTGCCCATGACAAGGTCCTGGGCAAGCTGGCCCTGTCACTGCTCATGGAAAGCTCCAGCTTCCACCCTGTGCTGTCCCTGCTGGATGCTGATTGGCTGATGAGGGGATCACAATTTTATGTGGTCATTTTCTCTAAGAGGTTGCGACAATGCATTCTGAACATAGGGTGCTTCTTTCCTTTAGGTTTCTTAAATGGAAACATCACAGAGATACATTCATGAAGCATTAATGAAATGTTCTTCTAAGTGACCAAAGGAGTCAATTGGCTCTGAGCCAACCTGGCTTGTAGATCACTACACTTAAGTCAGCGCATTCTTTCCTGGGGCCACCATCACAAAGTGCCACAATCCGGGTAGCTCAAAATAACACAAATTTATTGTCTCAAGGTTCTGGAGGCCAGAAGTCCAAGATGAAGGTGTTGGCAGGGTTGGATCCTAGAAGGGTTGGGGAAGCATCTGTTTCTGCCTCTTCCCCGGCTCCTGATGGCCTCAGATGTCTCTCCACTTGTAGGTGGCTGTTCTCTCCTTCACCTCCACAGCTTTCCTTCATGGATGTCTGTGCCCCAATTCCCCTCTGCATGAGAATAGCAGTCCTATTGGATCAGGGCCACCCCAGTGGCCTCAACTTAACCTGATTATCTGTAAATATCTTCTTTCCAAACAAGGCCACAGTCACAGGCACTAGGAGTTAGAACTTCGGCTTTTTTTTAGAGGAAAACAATTCAACCAGTACCAGTGAATTGACTTCACATGGTTGGCTGCACTGACCAAGGTTCAACCCAGAAGTCCATGAAGATGGTTGTTACAAAAGGTTCAACAAAACCCCTTTGTAGGGAATTCTGACCAGACAGAAATGGCTTTTCCTATATTTCTAACTTGAAATTATCTTATGAGGAGGAAGAGCAATTGACTGCCATGTGATAGCATTTAGGAAACAAAAGAAAGAACTTTGCCACTTTACCCTGAAATGAGGAGGAAATGCTATCTCCAGAGAGTAGGTTATTTCAGTTGGCAAACACTCCAAGGTTAAAACATGAAAGTGTCAAGTACAGACAATCATGCAGCATCAAGGGAACAAGTCCACAAAACCTTCCTCCAAAAGCTAGTGAAGAACGTGATGAGCTTCCTACGAGGGAACATGGAGGGTCGGAGAGTCCAAGGTCATCTGCAGGGCATGACTTCAAGGCAGAGGCTTGGATCGCAGGGTGTGGACACAGCCTGAAAGCCCCAGCTTGGCCAATTCAGAAGGAGGCTCCACCGGTCCGTAAAACCTTCCTCCAAAACCTAGTGAAGCACACGGCTAGCTTCCCACGAGGGAACATGGAAGGCTGCAGAGTCCAAGGTCATCTGCAAGGTGTGTCATCAAGGTAGAGCCCTGGATTGCAGGGCATGGTGCAACCTGACAAGTCCCAGCTTGGCCAACTCAAAATGAGGTTCCCTTCCTTCCCAGCACAGTGTGAGCCCCTAGATCCCACCAATGCTGCTGTGTGGGCTGCTTTCACATGCCCTCGGCTCATAAAGGAGGACATCAGACAAACGGGGATGTGTACCACCACACAGTAGCTGGGGATACCCGCCCACCAGCCCCACCATCCAGAATCCACCAAAACCACGGGTCTGAAATGCTTGGTAATGATCCCACCCGCCAGCCCCACCGCCCAGAATTCACCAAAACCACGGGTCTGAAACGCTTGGTAAATGGTAAAGAACCATGAAGAACTATTTGCCTAGAGACTGGTCTTCTCACCCGAGAGAACGAAACTGTGAATTTCCACGAGTGCGTACCGTACTGCACACAGAAAGGCACTGCTGTATGTTATGTTAAGTGCTAACCCGTTGCTGGAAACACGTTCACACCACAAGAAAAATATTTGAGGATTGAATTCCCTCACATAAAACACTAAGAAAGCTTGGGTCAGTGATGTCCCTGAATAGAATCTTCCTTGGCTCCACATTGCCTAGAACCAAGCCCACACCGAGGGCCTCCCATGCCCCCCAACCTAGTTCCACCTTTATTTGCATCTTCAGCACCAGCAGGGAGTGTTCTTTACGTGTCTGCTGAAAGGCGCACCCCTAGGCGGGGCATAGAGGTTGCATCTGTGGTGCCCCGATTCCCTGGTCCCAGGAGGCTACTCACTCACTCCATAGCAATTTCTGCTTGCCAAGGTCTTGTTCGGTTTCTCAGGCCCAACCCAGTCCAGCCCGGAGCACTCCCTCTATGAAGCCATCTGGAATCCCTTCCCAGCTCTCTGATGCATTTGCAGCCACCCTGCCAGTTACTCGGCATATTTCATCCTGACTCAGCCATGGCTTCCTGTGAGGCTCAGTTCAGATGACCTGTCCTCTGCTTGAGGACAGGGACCCTGCCTTCTTCATTCTGCTCCCCCTAGACCCAGCACAGCATCTGGCCTCTTGGCCAACCCTAGATGTATGTGGACAGTGTGGGAATTCAGGTACCCAGGTTCTGAGCAGGTCCTAAGTGACACCCAGGCTGGCGTTGCAAGGCCTGGGTTGCTCTCCCTCTTCAAAGGGCACACCCACCGCCCCTGCACCCTAGGGCCTGAAAGGCAGCCTTCTGGGGTGCCCAGTGGGGAGGAGGGAGCTGGTTTTCTGCTTTGAGTTTGTTCCCTGAAGAACATAACTGTGAAGTCAGAAAGGGCACACTCCCCCACCCCCCGGGTTCTGTTTTTAGCCTCGTGCCTGCCGGGATCTTGGATACCATGGTGATAGGAGCCATAGAAATAGAGACAGGAGATCAGTTGCCAAAAAGGCCCTGCATTCTGTGCTCCCCGCATGGTGGGAGGGGCCCCCGCAGGAGGCTGCAAAGTGCTCTCCAGTTATTTGCCATTTGCTCTCAGGCGAGTCTGAACAGAGCGCAAAGTGAGCTCGGAGGAGAGCCTAAGCCAGCCCACAGGTCAGACAGGCTTTCCTGCAGCTCTCAGGCCTCCCAAGAGGGCAGCACCAAGGTTGAGGACAGCAACTGCCGCTGATGAATTCATTCTCCTTAACCTCCAGAAAGGCCTTGAGGGTCTTTCCCTGGGAGCCAGTGTGGGCTGCAGGGTGGTGAGGAGCCTCAGGGTGCAGGGGTGGACAGGATCTCAGGAGGGCAAGTGTTTACATAAAGGAAGTAATTGTAGATGCTTTGGGGGTGTAGGTGGTGTCTCCAAACCTGCTCGTGCTCTGTGACAAAGGCCTCTCATGATCACCATCCCAACAGGCCAAGCTCCAAGACCTCAGACTGTCAATGCACTAGCAGCTTCCTCCTCGGGGCTGCTTCCCCGGCCCTCAGGCAGACAGTGGCACCTGAACCCACAAGGGTGATTCCAAGACCACACGAGGGTCAACGTCAAAAAACCAGACTCAGCTCCTCCCACATAACCCACTTTAATGGCACACTTCTGCTGTGCCCTAGTTGGACTCCCAAACTTCAAAACCTAAGGAAGAAAATGGCAGTCAATATTATAAATATTAATAATGATTCCTGGTATTGGCATGGTTGTTTGGAGAGCTGACTGCTTTGTTGGAAGCATCCGGAACCCTCACAGGAAGCATGCATGGTGGGTAGCCTGAGCTTCTCTCTGCAGATGGAGACATGAGGAGAACTTAGATACCATGCTGACGTCCAGAGCCTGGACAGCCTCCCGAGGGTGAGTGTGTAGGAGTGGCCAAGAAGAGCTCTAAGCCAGGGTCTGGCTGCTCTGACACCTGGCGCCTTTCACCGCGGGCCAGTCCCATTTCAGGTCCTCTGTTGGGTGAGCAGTTGGCTTGAGTCCCAGGTAAAACGGTCAAGGTGTCACGAGCTGAGCAATGTCTCTGGAGCTGGGGCGGGACCAGGGTCTCCACCTGCCAGGGCCTAGCCCCCACCCAGGCGGGGCTCAGTGGCTGCACTGCTGAGACCCAGACAAGCCTGCACCGCAGACCCTCACCACGAGTCCAGAAAGCCCCTCCTGTGATTCTGGGGAGTTCAGCCCAGTTGTGCTCCAATTGCCCAGGGGACTGATTGACAGGGTGGGTGGGGGTAGAAGAAGCAGAATGTGTTTTTCTTAAATGACTCTTTGCTTAAAACTTTCTTTTAGAACAAATAATTCCAGTGGGTACAGTTGAAATAATCCTTGTACAATAAATGCAGTAATTTAGGGACAATGGCCTGGGGTTTTATAAGGTTACAGGCCCCCAGCGGCATGGGCTTCCATGCTACTTGTGGGAGGTATTTTGTTGTACATCCAAACCTGATTATCACATTTATTAACACAATCAAATGCTGTACTTGGACACAACCCACTTTTACCTCCTTTTTAAAACCCCATGAATAGAAATACAAATCTGGTCAATTATCACCCAGGGAGCGACTCCAGCTTTATAGATTGGTAATGCAGTTGCTTTCAGACATCGAGCAATGTGACAGATAGCAATGACAGATTAAACAGTTCAACTATAGGCTGCATATTATAATGGCATTTCACTTAATCTTTACATCAATATCCACTTTTCTGGATTTCCTTCCAATAGTTAGGACCAGCAGCTAAGCCAGAGCAAGTAATGGGGGACATGAATGCCACACATTCAGGAGGGCCAGGAAGGGAACTGATCTTGTCCTTCTTGTTGGTTCTGGCCCCATGACCCTCACAGGAGGCCCAACTGTATCCCTGACCTTATTCTAGCTTTGGAGTTCTCATGCCTGTATTGACTCTATAATGGTATCAAGTAGCTGGAGTCCAAAGACATAGGGGGCCTTATTTGGGAAAATAATCTCTTTGAGCCTCAGTTTCTTCATCTACAGAATGGTGCCTGATCCAGCCCAGAGGTGTGCATGTGGGAACCCTGCAGGTAGATTAATACATGGATTGGAGAGAAGTTATCGACGGAATAATAAATAAAGTGACAAGCCAGGAGGATCACCTGCTGTGCCACCCAAAGAATCAGTTCCGGTTCCAGCTAAACATTTTTTGATCAGTGATTAGATAATGAAATAATGCAGAAGGATATGAACCCTGGAAAGAACAATCTGCAGGTTGTCAGCAACCTGCATTCTCCCCAATCTGTAAGCCAGATGTCTGTTGGCTTCACCACCCAGCGGAAGGTGGATCCCAATCGAAAGGCTGACTGTGCCGTGATTCTAGTGTCTGAAAGGTTAGGAGACCTCTGGAATTGAAGATAAAAGTGGTGCATTTGGTAAATTCTAGAAGTGTTCTAGTGCCGCAGAATACCAGTCCAATTTTATTGTAATAACTGCATCACACATACAGCGACTCCATTCTTTTTAAAACTGACAAAGCCTTTCTAGAAGACAGGGCTCTGTTGCAAGGTACACAGCAAACGGGAAAGATGTGGACGTGGGAGGGTACCAAAAGGTCACATGGGGGGCTCCAAAGGAACCCAGGCTCACATACGAGAACACCGCACTATGAGAAAAGATGCCTGGAAGGAAGCAGGAAGGAAAGAGGGGAGGGGAAGGCAGTGAGGTGAGCTTTGGTCTCTCATCTTGTAGATACATCTGCCTGGAGCTCTCCCTGGCCATGGGGTTGGAGGAGAAGGTGGAAGTCAATAGAGCTGTGCCTGCCCCTCCTGGGCCTGTGAGTGATGAGGAAGACGTTGCTTCATTTGCCCCTGGGCCTCCACCTGCCCAGGAGAGAGTGTGGTCGAGGCAGGTCCTCTGCAGATGCTCTTTTGAACAGAGTGACTGTTGGAGGAGTTATAAAGAACATTCTCCTGTCAGTGAAAAGCTTACAATTGAAACGGGTAAGAAGGGATCTTTTTCCAAAGAAGAATAAATTCTCTTCCACCTGGGGTAATTGAAGTGATATGGTATCTGCAGACTGAAGAAGATGTAGCATGACCTCCTAGGGTTCCTTCCAACCCAAGATTCTATCACATTTTTATATATTTTCCATACCAAAAGCAATAATACATGTCTGAGGCAACTCTTAGGATATCTTAGAAAAAAATCTGAGCAAAATAACCTGAGAATCTTCTCTATCCTATGTTTTCCTTCTTTTTTTTTTTAATAAGAGATGAATTGCAATCACCCAAGAAAAAGCCTTGTGGTAGCAAGATATGGGTGTCTTATTTTGAGAAGGCATGCCCAATAGCCAGCCGCATCAAGATATTTTTTTTAATTGCAGTAAAATACACATAACATAACATTCACCATCTGACCCATGTTTAAGTGCACAGGCAGAGGCATTAAGCACACTCACATTGTTGTGTAGCCATCACCACCACCATCTCCGGAACTTTCTTATCTTCCATCCTGAAACTCTGTACCCATTCAACACTCACTCCCCATTCCTTCCCCCAGCCCCGGACAGCCACCCATCTACTCTTCGTCTCTATGAATTTGCCGACTCTAGGTCGGTCATGTGAGTGAAATCATGCTGTTTCTGTCCTTTCAGCTCCGGCTTATTTCATGTTACATGACATCCTCCAGGTTCCTCCATGTTGTCATGTGTGTCAGAATCTCCTGCCATTGTACAGAAATTTCACCCTTAGTTTATCCACTCATTTGGGTTGTTTCTATGTTTTGGTGATTGTGAATAGTGCTGCTAGGAACAAATATTAGCCTGAGCTCCTGCTTTTATGTTTTTTGGACATGTACTCAGTACGGGAATTTCTGGCTCATGTGCTAATTCTATGCTTTTTATTTTTTTCTCCTCACTCTGTGACCCATGCTGGAGTGCAGTGGCACGATCTTGGCTCACTGCAACCTACACCTCCCGGGTTCAAACAATTCCCCTGGCTCAGCCTCCCAGTCGCTGGAACTACAGGCGTGTGCCACCACACCCAGCTAATTTTTTGTATTTTGAGTAAAGACAGGGTTTCACCCTGTTAGCCAGGATAGTCTCCATCTCCTGACCTCGTGATCTACCTGCCTCGGCCTCCCAAAGTGTTGGGATTACAGGCGTGAGCCACCGCACCTGGCCTATACTTGATTTTCTAGGGAGCCACCATACTGTCTTCCATAACAATGACACTATTTTATATCCCCACGGACAGTGCACAGGGGTCCTGTTTCTCCCTGTGCTCCCAATACTTTTTATTTTCTTTTGAGGCAGAATAGGGTCTGGAGGCAGGGAACCTAAGGTTGATTCACACTGACTTCCTAGAACTGAATCAAAAGAAAAACCTCACCTCTCCAAACCCAAAGTGGCCAAAGGATCCGAGGTTACTCCCTTTGCAACATCCCCCACTCTTTTTCTGCATTGCAGATGAAAAGTGAAAGTACCTCTGATTGGTCCCCTCCTGAAACCAATCAGACTGGTCACAGGCCAAGTGTTCATGTGTAACTTTGTAACTCTTCTTCAGCCTCTGATTTGTCACCTAATGCAGCCAATCAGACAGGTTGTGAGTCACTACCTCATTTACATAGGGTGTAAGCCAAGTAACCAATGGGAAACTTCTAGAGGGTATTTAAACCCCAGAAAATTCTGTAACTGGTGCTCTTGAGCTGCTTGCTAGAGCCCATTCCCACTCTGTGGAGTGTACTTTCATTTCAACAAATCTGTGCTGTTCTTTCATTGCTTTGTTTGTGTGTTTTGTCCAACTGTTTGTTCAAAACACCAAGAACCTGGACACCCTCCACTAGTAACACTTTGTTTTGTCTCATTTTATAATAGGCATCCCTGCAGGTGTGAGGTGGCATCTCATGAGTCTCTGGTCTGCACTTCCCCATGGCGGAGTGCTGTAGGGTACCTTATCCTGTGCTTACTGGCCATCTATGTATCTTCTTCAGAGAAATGTCTGTTCACGTTCTGCTCCCCTTCTGTAGTTGAGTTGTTTTTTGTTGTTGAGTTGTAGGAGTTCTTTACATATGCTGGATATTAACCCCAATCAGGTATATGATTTGCACATATTTCCTCCCCTCCCTGGGTTGCCTCTTTTCACTCTGTCGTACTGTGTTTGTTGTGTCCTTGATGCATAGCAGGTTTTGATTTTGATGAAGTCTCATTTATCTATTCTGCTGCTGTTGCCTGTGAATAATGGCATTTTAAGAGCAGGAGTCTGGGTGCAGTGGCTCATGCCTGTAATCCCAACACTTTGGGAGGCTGAGGTGGAAGGATGACTTGAGGACAGCAGTTTGAGACCAGCTTGGGCAATATGGCGAGATGTCATCACTACAAACAATTTTCAAAAATTTGCCAGGTGTGGTGGCAACAGTCTGTTGTCCCAGCTACTTGGGAGGCTGAGGCAAGAGGATCACTTGATCCTGGGAGGTCAGGGCTGCTGTGAGCCATGATCACACCATTGCACTCCAGCTTGGGTGACAGAGTGAGAGCCTGTCTCAAAAAAAATAAAAAATAAAAAATAAAAAAAAATAAAGCAACATGTGGTTGATTCTCTACTAGAAGGTGCACTGAGCGGGCCCTCCTGTGACTACTGTGGGCCCTGCGACACCCTGGACATCTTCCTTCGTCCTGAACACCCTGTGAACTGTGCTGGCAGCAGCAACAGACCGCTTCCTCTCAGAGCTAGCAGAGCCCCTGCGTGCCCTGCTCACAGGATGGCCCAGGAAGGGGTAGGGGCAGGGCACAAAGACCAATGTCTGGGCAGGCAGCAGCCGTTCTCCTGCTGCTGCCGAGCGTCTGCTCTGCCAGTGACTGACTGTTCCTAACAACCGTATGACCTTGAGGAGCTCACACCCCCTTCTGCAACAGCTGCCCCCATAGGAGCTTCATAAGGTAGACGTGAGGAGCCATTCTCCCTCTCTGAGCCAGATTTCCAGCCTATGCAATGCAGAGGTTAGGGACTGCCTAAACCAAGGATGTCTTAAAATTCAAAGAAGTTATTTCTGTGAGTGCATTTGGCAAACTAAGCTGTAAGCACTGTTTTTAGGGAAGACATTAAATAAGGTGACCACGGACTGTTCCCAAACCCGTCACCTCCAGGGGCCATGTCCTCTCCCACCACAGCTCCAACAGTGGGAACATCTGAACAGTGTAGGAAAAGTCCTCATGGCATTTATTTTGTCACTATGGGACTCTTTCTTGGAACTTAACTGGTTCTGGAAAAATGCCACATTAGTTAAAGCAATGCATATTCAGTACTTGGCTCAGGTACTATAAAAGGTAACAACAGGCTGGGTGCAGTGGCTCACGCCTGTAATCCCAGCACTTTGGGAGGCCGAGGTGGGCAGATCATGAGGTCAGCAGTTCGAGACCAGTCTGGCCAATATAGTGAAACCCTGTCTCTACTAAAAGTACAAAAAATTAGCTGGGTGTGGTGGCAGGCACCTGTAATCCCAGCTACTCAGGAGGCTGAGGCAGGAGAATCACATGAACCTGGGAGGCAGAGGTTGCAGTGAGCCAATATCACACCACTGCACTCCAGCCCCGGCAACAGTGTGAGACTCCATTTCAAAAAAAATAAAAGTTACAACAACAATAATAAGAGAAACACAAAATAACAGCAGATTTCTTGTTCACTGGAATCATCCTATCAAAGCCAAATAAGCCCTCTATACACATGCACAAGGAGGTGGATGAAGCACATGTGAAAATGCAAAGAAGTAAACAGCACATCAGCACTGGTGCAAGCAAAGCCGTGTAGTCGATTTGATTTGAGGGGTTTGTGCATTTTGTGGCAATGAGAGAAGGAAATCTCTAGGTCCTGCATGCTTAGATGGAAAGCTACCCAATTATACCATTAACTCATCAATTTCCTGGCATTAAAATCTAATGAAAATATAACAGCAAAAGAACACTATAGGCCAAACTGGATTATGGACATAGACCTGACAATTGTAAATGAACCACCATTGAATTAAATTCCAGTGTAGCAAAGGCCACATAGTGTTGTCATGGTATATAAATGAGTCAAGATGAAGATGTATGAGTGCCACACAGCACACAAGTACACCAGAAGAGCAGAGCTATGATCATCTCAGAACATGACATCCTTTGCCCTCCCCCGTATGATTAGAACTTAATCCCCATTCGACTAAAGGCAGCCTTCTCCCAGAAGGGATGGGATGCCTCGCCAGTCATGGTTCATTTGCCCCTTCCAAACGCTCTTGGTCCATCTGCTCGCTCCCTTCGCTCACTCCTGAACTACTTCATTTAGATCTTGGGTCACAGATGACCAGTGTTTGTGGATCCCAACAGATCGCAAGTCATTAGCAGAAGAGACCACACTGGAGTCGCCATTGAATAGCCTCGTCTTAGCACGGTGCCTTGCATGTCCATGTGTGCTTGGTGAGGTTGGCTGAATGGGTAAGTGAGAGCTGAAGCGGGTTAGTGCACATTATGCTGTTTTTATTGGAGGGTCACAATATTCTCAGAAGGCGACCTTATGCTCACAGTTCTGAAATCAAGTAGATGACCAAGTTCCTTTGAAAAAAACGTTCAGGGAAATATCAAGAGTCAGTGAATGGAGGTCAGTTTTCCCTAGACCGTTCTATCAAGTAGGAGATCGGAACAGTATATTCTACTTATTTTCCCATTTTAGTGAATATCCAAAATATTGTAGTAATAGGAGAAGACCCCTCAAAATGTGGGAGCCCCTGGCATAGAGTCAGCTACACCAGGGAGCTTCTGCACGGCTCTTCCTGTGGGCATCTCATGGTCCTTGTATGTATTCAGCTCTCTTATTTCCCAGCCAAACCCTGGGGACAGTCCCGGTGAATCTTTGTGGGAGGCCCAGGATGGGCTTGGCAGTGCTCTTGGCCTTTCCAGATCTGGCCCTGCCACACCCTCCCAGAGATGCTCAGCAGGACCTCACCTTCTGCATCTCATGTGGCCATGCTCACGATTCGTGGCACCAAGAAAACCATACNAAAACCGACCTCCATTCACTGACCCTTGATATGGGAAAATAAGTAGAATATACTGTTCCGATCTCCTGCTTGATAGAACGGTCTAGGGAAAACCGACCTCCATTCACTGACCCTTGATATGGGAAAATAAGTAGAATATACTGTTCCGATCTCCTGCTTGATAGAACGGTCTAGGGAAAACCGACCTCCATTCACTGACCCTTGATATGGGAAAATAAGTAGAATATACTGTTCCGATCTCCTGCTTGATAGAACGGTCTAGGGAAAACCGACCTCCATTCACTGACCCTTGATATGGGAAAATAAGTAGAATATACTGTTCCGATCTCCTGCTTGATAGAACGGTCTAGGGAAAACCGACCTCCATTCACTGACCCTTGATATGGGAAAATAAGTAGAATATACTGTTCCGATCTCCTGCTTGATAGAACGGTCTAGGGAAAACCGACCTCCATTCACTGACCCTTGATATGGGAAAATAAGTAGAATATACTGTTCCGATCTCCTGCTTGATAGAACGGTCTAGGGAAAACCGACCTCCATTCACTGACCCTTGATATGGGAAAATAAGTAGAATATACTGTTCCGATCTCCTGCTTGATAGAACGGTCTAGGGAAAACCGACCTCCATTCACTGACCCTTGATATGGGAAAATAAGTAGAATATACTGTTCCGATCTCCTGCTTGATAGAACGGTCTAGGGAAAACCGACCTCCATTCACTGACCCTTGATATGGGAAAATAAGTAGAATATACTGTTCCGATCTCCTGCTTGATAGAACGGTCTAGGGAAAACCGACCTCCATTCACTGACCCTTGATATGGGAAAATAAGTAGAATATACTGTTCCGATCTCCTGCTTGATAGAACGGTCTAGGGAAAACCGACCTCCATTCACTGACCCTTGATATGGGAAAATAAGTAGAATATACTGTTCCGATCTCCTGCTTGATAGAACGGTCTAGGGAAAACCGACCTCCATTCACTGACCCTTGATATGGGAAAATAAGTAGAATATACTGTTCCGATCTCCTGCTTGATAGAACGGTCTAGGGAAAACCGACCTCCATTCACTGACCCTTGATATGGGAAAATAAGTAGAATATACTGTTCCGATCTCCTGCTTGATAGAACGGTCTAGGGAAAACCGACCTCCATTCACTGACCCTTGATATGGGAAAATAAGTAGAATATACTGTTCCGATCTCCTGCTTGATAGAACGGTCTAGGGAAAACCGACCTCCATTCACTGACCCTTGATATGGGAAAATAAGTAGAATATACTGTTCCGATCTCCTACTTGATAGAACGGTCTAGGGAAAACCGACCTCCATTCACTGACCCTTGATATGGGAAAATAAGTAGAATATACTGTTCCGATCTCCTGCTTGATAGAACGGTCTAGGGAAAACCGACCTCCATTCACTGACCCTTGATATTTCCCTGAACGTTTTTTCAAAGGAACTTGGTCATCTACTTGATTACCAAGTATTTAGCCTCCGAGAAATGTCAGGCCATCCTAGCAAGATGTGTCAGATGTTGTGCCAGCCCCTGTGGGCAAATCTGTCCTCTGTAGTTTGGGTGGATACAGTGGAGGTTGGGTCAGGAGAGAAAATGGAAGAAAGGAAGAAGGAGGAAGCGACAGTGCTGCTGTCTTCCTGCGTTCCACACAGAGCATCTGCGGTGCTCAGGATTGCCCAGTGCGCTGTGTGGAGGTCGCCAACTCGTAGTGATGGTTCCCTGCTTACAAAGTAACCAGGAAAGAAGTGGGATTTCATTGCACAGGTCGAGGTCCTGACTACTTTCTCAGCTCACCTCTCTCTTTCCATCCCAGTTGTTCACAGACTCATTAACGGAAAATACTGAGCTTCTGTTCCAGGCCCTGTCCAGGCTGGTGGGCTGGGCGCCTGCTCTTATGGCACTGCAGGGAGATCCTTGGGCTAAGGTCAGGAGAGCGTATTGGATGACACTAACTTGAAACATATAAACTGAGCTAGTGCCTTTTGTTTAAAAAAAATGAAGAGATAAACAATTCTAGAAAATAACAAAATGTGGTTTTGTGCATTCAGCTCCTCTAGAGCCTTATATTTGAAGCGTGGCCCAGGGAGAAGCAGCAGCAGCAGCATCCAGAAGCTTGTATGGAGTGCAGGATCCAGACCTCCTCAATCACCCAGGAGCTTGTATGGAGTGCAGGATCCAGACCTCCTCAATCACCCAGGAGCCTGTATGGAGTGCAGGATCCAGACCTCCTCAATCACCCAGGAGCCTGTATGGAGTGCAGGATCCAGACCTCCTCAATCAGTCTGCAGTTCAACAGACTCCAGAGTGAGCAAGACACACATGAGAGTTCCAGAAGCTCTGTTCTAGAACACAGTGTGAGGTTTCACATATTCCTTCGGGGGTGCGAGACCATGAAGACAATCTGGAGAAAACACAAACTGTCCTTGTTCCTGGTCAGACATGCACAAAGGAGCAGAACTAGAGAAGCTACTCCTGGGGAGGGGCAGGATGAAGCTCTGCATCCACAACTGCTACCGGGGAGGGGCAGGGTGAAGCTCTCCATCCACAACTGCTACCGGGGAGGGGCAGGGTGAAGCTCTCCATCCACAACTACTCCTGGGGGGAGTGTCAGGAGCCCTGAGGAGGCTAAACCTAGGGAGAAGGGTCACCAGGAATGAGTGTAATCACAGCAGAAACCACATCCACCCTACCACTCACAGCTTCCAGTTATAAACAGCAGCACAATACTGAGAACCCTGCTTGGAGTGGGCAGAAAGGGGCTGTGGCTGCCAGGCACCAGCCCTGGGGCAGAGCCAAGGGGAGGGACTGCTTGAACCTGAACCCAGGCAGACATCCTCTGCCCACCGTCCTTCCCCACCGGCGCCTCCCCAAGTGACCTCGTGTGAACATGCATCCCAGGTGTGCCGAGAGTAGCTGCAGCAACAGTAAATTACAACCCCCAGGTCCTCAGCAGGCTGATGCAGGCCTCACACTGCAGTCCTGGCAGGAAGAAGGCAGGCCCGTGTCCAGGCCTGAAGCCTACTCATCCTCTGCTGACCTCCAGGCATGAGGCTTGGAAAAAAAAAAAAAAAAAAAAAACATGAGATGCATAAAAAGACAAGGAAAGCCAGCACATTCCCGAGGGAGCAATCATCAGAACTCGACTCTGATGTGAAGCAGTTGTTGGAACTATCTGTCAGGGAATTTAAAATAACTATAATTAGTATGTTAAAGGCTTTAACAGAAAAAATGGGTCACATGCAATATCAAATGGGAATTTCAGTGAAGAGATGGAAAGTATGAGAAAAAATCAAGTGGAAATGCTAGAAATAAACACTGTAACGGAGATGAAGAGGTGCTTGAAAGATGCATCTGTGGATTTGACACAGGCATGGAAGAGTCAGCAACCTCGAAGAGAGGCCAGAAAAATTACCTCAGTTAAAATACAAAAGTAAAAAGAATAAGAAAAGCAAAAGAAACAAACAAACAAAAACCCCAACCAGAACAGAGCATCCAAGAGCTGGGGGCCACATCAAGCATTCCACGTGTGCACAACTGGAAAACCAGAAGGAGAAGCGAGAACAGGGCAGAAGAAATGCTGAATGTGACAATGGCCAAGACTTCTTAGAAATTAGGGGCAAACACCAAACACAGATCCAATAAACGCAGAGAACATCAAGTAAGATAATAGACACACACACAAAAGAGCAGAAAACACAAAATCCCAGTGCAGATATCATAGTAAACTGCTCAAGACAAAAGACAGAGGAACTCTTCAAGGCAGATGGAGAAAGAAGATACCTCAGACAAGCAGAACCCAGAGGCCAGGAGAAAAAAGACAGTGGGCGACGCCGGGAAACTGCAGGAGAAAGAAAGTGCTTTATCGAGAATTCTATACTCAGAGAAACACTTCACGTTTCAAAAATGAAGGAGAAACACGTTCTCAAACGCACACACTCAAAACAAACAAACAACAACAACAAAAAAAACTGGAGGAAATTCAGTATCAGCAGATGTACTCTACAAAAAAAAAAAGTTAAAAATGTTTGAGTCAGAACGACTAGATCAGACTAAAACTTGGATCTGCAAAAGGAAATGAAGAATGCTAGAAACAGATGAATTGAAGGTAAATTTAAATTCATGTTTTACCTTATCTAAAAGATAAAGTCTAAAGCAGGGGCTTGCGGGTCGAGTCTGACCCACCTGTCTCTGGAAACGAAACTTTACTAGAAAGCACTCACACCCTCACACCCACTCACACCCACACACCCGCTCCCACGCACTCACGCCCACACACCCGTTCACACCCACTCACACCCACTCACTTCCATATGACCCATGGTTGTTTCCATTCACAACAACAAAATTGAGTAGTTGCAAGAGATGCCATATGGCCTGGAAAGCCTAAAATATTTATTGTCTGATCCTTTAATAAAAATGCTGCTGATCCCTGGTCTAAAGAAAAAAATAGTAGCAATGTGTCATGTGTTTATAGCATCTATAAAAGCCAGTGTTATAGCAAAATAGCACATAGGAGGGAAGGGAGGAATTAGTAATATATTGTCGAAATGCCCTGGTATGCTACAAAAATGGGTATACAATTATGTAAAAGTAGATTGATAGATATTTTAAGCCCTAGGACCACTGCTAAAAAAATTTTAAAAGAGGTGTAAGTAACTAGTCAATCAAGGAGGTTAAATGAACTCATAAAAATATGCCAAATTAACACAAGAGAATACGGAACAAAGGAAACAAAAAACAAATTCAGATGAAAAATAATCGAAAACAGGCAATGGAAACTAGCAATATATAAGAAGGACAGCAGAACACAACTCACTGGGGTCCATCCCGGGAATTCAAAGCTAGTCCAACCTTGGAAAATCAGTCCATATAATTTACCAGATGAACAGACCATACAAGAAAAACAATATAAACATCTTAATCCATGCAGAAAAAGCAATCAATAAAATGGAATACTCATGACCTAGACTCACGGTAAAGACGCAGTAGAAGGGAGCTTCTGTCATCTTAATAAAGGGCACCTTCTGTAACCTACACCTGCCATCATAGAGATGATGCAGCCCTCAATTCTTTCCCTTAAGATGGCGACCAGGTTAAGCTCTTTACCCTCATCATTCCTATTCAATATCATATTGTTTTACACAGTGTAATGGGGCAAAAAAAAGAAATATGAGGCCTACAGATTGGAAAAGAATAATATTGTTTCTATTTGCAGGTGACGTGAATTGTCTATGTAGAATTTTTTAATCTGTAAAAACTACTAAGAGCAAAAACTACTAAGAACTAAGAGATGAGTGGAGCAAAGTCACAGGACCCAACGCAGCATGCAAAGCCAACCGTCTTCCTACCAGCGGAGGTGTCCAGTTCCCAGCCAGACTCCTCCGTGTGATCCCTCAGAGGCAGCCCTGAGCAGTGGCAAAGGTTCCACCTGGCAGGCCCAGGGAGACACTGCCCTCCCCACAGTGGGCTCGGTGCACAGTCAGCCAGCACTGTAGGGTCTCGGGGAAGTTGCCTGCAAGGTCTCAGCCCCCAGCCAGTCACCCTCATGAAGATTTGCATTTCAAGCCCCAGTAGCCCTATCTGGAGGGAGGAGGGGGGAACCTGGAAGACACTTTTCCCCACTCTCAGCATTCAGTCTTTTCCGCTCAGAGCCCTTCCTTCCCCTTTCTCCTTCTCTCCGAGTCCTCAGGTCCATAAACAACAGGAACATGTGGTTTAGGGTCCCTTGGCTGGGAGGTGACCTCCACATCTGCACTATCTGACCCTCTCCTTATGCCATTCTACAGGCAAAGCTAGAACCCCAGGAGCCAGCACTTCTCACATTTAGCCTCGTGCTCACCTATGGCAGTGTGTGGTTAGAGGCCTGACTCTGTCCTGCCTTCATAATGTGGCTTCCTGTCTTAGGAGGCTACTCTGTGCCTAGTGGCTGAGGTCTCTCCAGCTCAGCTGAACTCAATACCCCCAACAAACAATTACAATTTGAAATTTTAAAAGCCTATTTAAAAATAACACCCCCAAATGAGGTACATAAGTATACATCTAATAAAATACATTCAGGATCTGTATGTTATAAATAACTTAAAACACCAATGAAAGAAATCAAGGTCATTTCCTTCATACATAAATGAAAGGACATACTATGTTCATGGAGCAGAAAACTGACTGTTAAGATGTTAGTTCTCTCCAATTTGATCTACAGATTAAACACAACCTCTGCTAGTATTTTTGTAGATATTGACAAGTTGATTACAAAATTTACGTACAAAGGCAAAGCAGCTAGAATAGCCAAGATGATTCTGACAAAGAAGACCTCACCCAATTTCAATGCTTCCCATCATGGTATAGTAATCATGATGGTGTGATATTAACAAAAGAATAGACACATAGATCAATGGACCAGGATAGGGTCCAGAAATAGACCCACAAAAATATAGCCAACTGATTTTATGCGAAGTGGCAGCAACAGTGGAGAAAACATCATTTTTAAGATGTTTGAAATATTGAACATTCCTATGCAAATAAATACACCTTCACATACACTTTATACTTTATCCAAAAATGTATCTCAAAGCAGATCATATCCCTAAATGTAAAATGATAAAAATTCTAGAAGAAAACCTGTTTGACCCACAGTTTATGAGATGTTTCAAGACATGACACCAAAAGCATGATCCATAAAAAAGAAATAGGTAAATTGTATTTCATCAAAATTAAAATTTATCCTCTGTGAAAACACTTTAAGAGAATAAAAATACAAGCTACAGGCCTGATAGAAAATATGTATAAATCACATATCTGTTGAATAAATTATATCCAGAATATATAAAGAATACTTGAAACTCAACAATAAGAAAATAACCCAATAAAAAATAGACAAAAGATCTGATCAGATACTTTACTAAAGAAGATATATCAATGGCAAATACATTTACAAAAGGGTGCCCAACATCAGCTGACATTAAGGAAATGCAAATCCAAACCACAATGAGATCCTGCTAACTACACATCAATTGGAATAATTAAAACAAAAAGAAATGAATAAAATTTAAAACTAACAACAGTAATTGCTGGCAAGGATGCAGAGAAATGGAAATTCTCATTCATTGCTCATGAGAATGTTAACAGCCACTTTCTAAAACAGTTTGAAGTTTGCTATGCCGTTCAACACATATGAGCAATACAACCAGCAACCCCAGGTCTAGGTACTTCCTCAGGTGAATCTCAAAACCTTTATTTTCACAAAAAGACTGAACTTGATAGTAGTTTTACATGAACGTTGATAGTAGTTATAAAAAGGCACAAAGTGGACTCATGCTACAAATGGATAAATCTTGAACTCATTTTGTTAAGCGAAAGAACCTAATCTCAAAAGGCTGCAATGCTGCAAGATTCTATTTACAGGACGTTTTGGAAAAGGGAAAACGGTGGGGTTGTGAACCGGTCCGTGGTTGGCAGAGGACGGTGGAGTGAGGAGGGAACCTGTGGGCAGGTTCTCCTGAATCCCACTGTGTGGCTGTCTCCTAGTTAGCCCTTTGTGTGTGACCATTTCTACAGCACAGCACAGGTGGCACCTCTAGGTCCCTCAAATGTTCCAGCGTTCCTCGTATGGGAAATAGGGTCATACACAGACACAGGCCATTGCAGGGTGAGGACATCCACTTCTCAGGGAGAGGCTGTACAGTTCACCACAGTTACTGGGCAGAAGAATAAATGAGGGCGATTTATGAGTCAGAACACGGCAGTGTGTCAAGTCAGGGAGAGGATAGGATTGTAGACAAGTGCACGTTCTGTGGCAGCAGCAGGAGGAGACCTCAGGCGGGACATGGATGCTGTCACTCAGAGCTCCTCCCTCCTGCCTTCTCCCCACATGCTCTTGGGGAGCTAGGAGGCAGGGGGCTGGAGCCAGGGGCAGGAGGGGTAAGGAATAGGAAACCCCAAGCTCCAGTGGTGTCCAGAGAAAGGGAATTTTTGTGGCCACCCCGAGCGGACATGGTCTTCCCTTTCATTTAAAGGTAGTTGTTGTTTTTGGAAGAACCTACTTATGTATTTCTTTCTCATGCTCCTGTTCTACATCATCCCTATTCTCCTGGACAAATGCAGGATCTCACCACCCTCATGTCCACCACTCCCTCTGCAGATCCTCTGAGGCTCAGCCTCTAGCCAGGCAGCACACTCCATGCTGCACACCTTCACAGACCATCTTGGCCACTGCAGGGGCAGACAGGAGGTTGCAGAGATCCACCCAGAGGGCTCCCACTCTTCTCCTTCAGAGACAGGATCGTGAGTGGGATCTCTTCTCAGAGATAACTGCCGTAAGACAGGGGCAGCCGTCGGCAGCCATAGCCTCAATTAGAGCTGGTATTGACTTCTTGGCATTGTCCTCTCCCAATGTGAGAGTCGTTGTTCCTAAAATAGGAACATTTCCATGTGTACAGAAGTGGGCATCTAGAGAAGAGAGGGTCCCACTGCGCCTCCATCACTGTCCTGACAATGTCCGCCTTGGCCAGATTCTTTACTTGCTGTGTGCATTTTTAGTAATAGCAATCCTGACTGTCATCTTTGTTATCATAGTCAACATTTTGCTAATTTCTGCATCTCATTTGCTGCATACCTGCAAACTACACACCCAACACAATAAAGCAACATCCAGAGAGTACTTTCAGTGTGAAGATGGGGACAAGAGCAAGAGTGGACGCCATTCATCACATCTACTCAACGGCACAGATGTGCATGACACAGGCTCGCCTGATGCTGAGCTCCGTGGGGTCTTTGCTAGGGAGTCATGGTTCCTTGCACAGCCGGGGGTCTGTACAGTTCATGTCCCTCAAATCTAATTTCTTACTCTCTCAAATCTAAGAGAGGATTCTGTTTTGCTTTCATGAGCCATTGTTTCTTTTCCTTTTAGCAACCTCTTGGATTTCTACAGTGCCCAGTATGAATAGCCAAAATCCAAGTGCGCGCAATTTGAAGCAGGACCACTTATTGAGAACATAACTGAAAGCAGAAATGAAACATGAAGGATAGAGCTATTAAAGAGAAAAAGAGGTGAGAGGTAATCGCAGTTGTTTTTTGTTTTGTTTTGTTTTGTTTGAGACGGAGTCTCACTCTGTCACCCAGGCTGGAGTGCAGTGCCACGATCTTGGCTCCCTGCAACCTCTGCCTCTCGGGTTCAAACGATTCTCCTGCCTCAGCCCCCAGAGTAGCTGGGATTACAGGTGCTCACCACCATGCCTGGATAATTTTTGTGTTTTTAGTAGAGATGGCGTGTCACCATGTTGGCCAGGCTGGCCTTAAACTCCTGATCTCAGGTAATCATCCCACCTCAGCCTCCCAAAGTGCTGGGATTACAGGTGTGAGCCACCACGCCAGGCCTCACATGTATTTTTTAAACATAGACAACACGCTCCATGTCCTAAGACGCATGCTCACTCTGTGCGTCTGGATGGAGTGCAGGTGTGTTTAAGTCTACATTTTCTCTTTCAGCACCATGGACTTGGCTGAGCTGAGGGCACGTCTACCACCAGGCCAAGGCACCCTTTGGACACAGGAAGAATCAGAGGTTGGGAGGTGCTGGCTCCACAACTCAGCCTCCTTCCCAAGAAGCTGCATTTCCAGGATCTCACACCTGCTGCCTCCCCCATTGTCATCCTCCCTGGGAGGAGACTCCAGGATTTCCAGAAGGGAGCACAGCCCAAAGCAACCGTGGAGGGCCCCGTGCATGTAGACAAAGGCAGCCCACCATGTGCTGAAGCTGAGACCCACTCCCAAGTGTGTCCCTCACAGAGGGCCCTGTCCACAGTTCTTGGCCCAGGGAGCCACTGGATCCACCCCTGCTTCCCAGACGCCACTGCCCCGGTGAGTTCCCGCGTCCCGTGTTCCCAGGTCCAGAGGCAAATTCCTGGAGAATTAGCCAGGATGTTGTGACTCTCCAGTTAAGGCAGTGTCCCTCCTTTGTATCTTTTATCTGGACTGATCTAGGAATCCATACCCGCTCTTAGGTAATCCTTATTCCAGCAAAACTGTGCCCTCAGAATGTCAGGGACTTATTTAATGAATGCCTTCTTAACATAAAGATTATTAATAGCATCTGCATACCAAATCTTTTCCTTTAATTATTCACTAGGTATGTTCTTCTCCAACAGAATGGCATAATTTTGAGAGGAGAGCAAGCACAAGGCAAGGCTTTGTTTTTGCATGAACTCATTTTTGTCCTTGCAAATCCAGTCCCTATCCTGTAGACGCCGACTCACATTCACAAGGGCTGCTATTATACTATCAGTTTGACCACTACTGTAAAGATGATTTATTTGATTGTGATGATTTTTTTAAAATCAAGGTTTCAGAAGCTACATGTGAGGGAAATGACTTGTTTGCCTCACTAAGTCCTACTCATCTCTCAGGATTCAGTCAGGATAGCACTTTCCAAGGCTGTGGTTTCTGACTGCCCAGATGACACTGGGGTTCTCAGCTGCAGGGGCCCCCAGCCTCTCCTCCCCAGGAAACACCTGCCTCATTTGTATTTCTGTTCTATGATTGTTTCTCCTCATAAGTGGTAAACTCCTTAGGGACAGGGACCAGATAACAACTGGACACAAAGACCCCCACCCAGGGCCTAAACCAGGCTGAGTCAGTCGGAGGCTGCCGTCCAGAGAGCCTGTGGTCCCTGATTGCCCCCCTGCATCCAACTAACACAAAGAACCTTAAGGAGGGCACCTTCTAGGGGTGGGAACCACATGGTTCCCTTGCTGTCCTCCTTCATGTCCTCTCCAAAGCTACATCCCAGCACGAGGTGGCAACCCCTCCCCAGGGGCCCCACCCCCCATGCTGTCTTGTGCTCATGACACTTGTGACCCCCTGGAGCGTGGCTCTCACATCTGCCAATTGCCTATCAATTGCTCTGCCCTTGCGTCAGACAGAAGTCCAGGAAGGCACCGTTTTGTCTGTTTTCTCTACTGTTGAGTTCCCAGTGCCTGGAAGCATGCCTGGCATACAGCAGGTGCTCAATAAGTGTCTGTTGAGCGAGGATTGGATGAGTGGGAATCGGGTGAGTGGTGCCTTATATTCCAGGGCCCTGTGCCCTGTGACCGAGGGGAGCGGCGATGCCCTCCAAGAGGGGCGGGCTCCTGAGTCTCCCGCAGAAACGACAGGACAGACGAGCTGAAGCCAAGAACTGCTCCCACGCATGTCCCACACGGAAGGCCCTGACCACGGACCTCGGGCACAGGACACCATCGGATCTGTCCTGGCTTTCCAGGCGCCACCTCTCAGGTCAGTTCCCGTGTCCTGTGTTCTCACATCCAGAAGGAGAATGACCTGCCAGGTGGTCTTGTGGCCTCAATTTCTAAGAAACAAATGACCTGTTTACAACGTTGGCATGAAACCATGTGTTTTTAGATTTTCAAACTTAATGTTTCCATCAAGAACAAGAATTAATCATTATATATTAAGCAAAAAAGCAAACAAACCAATGGGCTCGATATGTCAAAAACCAAACTCTCTCTTCCATCCCAAACCTTTTCCACTGCTTGAACTCTGACCTGTTGACACACTGCTCTTCATCTAGCGGCCAACACTGGGGGCAATTCCAGAATCTTCTCTCTTGTACACTGTGTACTTCCCAGCTTCTATCTGTCCCCAAGTCCCCTGCATCAGTGCCCTGCTCCCATCCCCCACCCCTCTGCACACAGCCGCCTACACCTTCCCCTCTGGATTTCCACAAGCTCTGCTCCTCCGACCTCAGCTCTCTCCTGAAGCAGAGCTGCACGTGGCACCCAGCGTAAAGCTTAGAAAACACAGCTTGGGCCAGTTCTCATCCGGCTTAAAATGCTCTCATGGCTTCTCCTGGACAGGAAGAGACCCCAGAGCCCCCGACGTCCCTGCAGCTTCCTCCTCAACTGCAGGGCATTCCTGAAACACAGGCCAGGCCAGGCTTCTTGGTATTTTCTGAGCATGCAGTTGACTTAATTGAACGTCAGTGTCTTTTTAGAGGTTGTTCCTTCCCCCTGGAATACTGACCCCCAATCCCACTAACTTCTAAACACTTGAAGAAAGTCATCTTACTTCTCTAAGATCCAGCTCCTGTGATTTTTTTCTCCTGTGAAATTTTTCTTCTGTGAAGCCCTCCACGGTACAAAGGAGTGCTCATAACTCCATGTAGTATCCCTCCATCGAGCTGTGGTTATTTGTTGACATGTTGTCTTCCTTTTCAGAATTCACGCTATCAGAAATCAGCTTTTATGATCACTTGTATGAATGCCTGTTCAGCTATGGCTGAGGGTCCGATGCATAACAGATACTCAATAAATGGTTTGTTAAACAAAAGAACATATGAGTGATGGGGTGAATAGATAAACGGATACATTATTTTATTTCAATGATTAGTTTTTTGAGATAGCGTCATGGTCTATCACCCAGGCTGGAGTGCCGTGGTGCTATCATAGCTATTATAACCTTTAACTCCTGGGCTTGAGTGATCCTCTAACCTCAGCCTCCCTCCCAAGTAGCTGGGACTACAGGCATGAGCCGCTATACCGAGCCATATTTAATTTAATTTTTTTTATAATTTTTTATTTTAGTTTATTTTGAGATGGAGTCTCACTTGAACTCTTGGCCTCAAGTGATCCTCCTGCCTTGGCCTCGCAGAGTGCTGGGATTACAGGCATAGGCCACCATGCCCAGCTGGATGTATATTTTTAAATTACTGAATAAACATGCACCTCTGAGAAGAATCTACTTCTTGCATGTTTGATCCTGTGGTCGTCTGACTGACTTTCTGATGCCCCCTCACTGGAAATTTATGTGAATTCACCCAGCTAAGTCAGAAAGGTTAACCGTGTGATTGTAATATTATCAGAAAGATTCTTCCTTGGGCCTCTACCCTAGGAAACGAAAGTGAGAATATTAAATAACAAAACAATTTTCATCAGACAGTGAAGAACAGTTACTTAGGTGGTAGGAAGTCACTAAAAGGAATTTCTAACCCTCATTCTAATGTATGGGCAAGAACTCTATGCCTTTTAGCTCCAGAGAAATATAGCCCAGCCAGAAAATGACCCGGCTCCTTTTTTCAATGTGCTGCTCAGGTGTTTTTGTGCGGAAGGGGAGACAGGGCTGTGCTGTGGCCCTTTGTCTCTGCCACCTGGGTCTGCATGAGCCCCTGGGCAGGAAATGTGCTGTCTCTGAGGACTGCTAATGCCGCTCCCCAGCTGTAATTGTGTGAGTGGAAGACCATTCTTGTACATTTCAATCTGAAGATATATAGGCATATAAAGCCCTATAGTATATAAATATGCTTCTCTTAGATATGTCTTGATATATTTAAGAAAGGCATATTTAAAATACACACACACACATATATATACACACACATACACACACACGTATTCCTACTGTTTGTTGTCAACCAACTAACTAAATATTACATTTTGGGATTTCTTTCAATGCGTTGGTTTGACAGGAATGTTTTGCTAGAAATGCACCACAACTGTGCCTGCCTCGTTCCCCAAAGCCCGTTTCTCTGCACTTCATTCAGTTGTAAATGTGTCAGCAGGAAACCATGACCAGAGACAAGGAGCTGCTGTAGGACCGTGGATGAATCACATGGATGTGGCGTTTTTGTTATCCTCCAGGAAATCTTATGTTGCTCCATTCAAAAGGGAAGAAAATGCATGAAAAGTATGAAAGTGATATTAAGCAGATGTTAGACTGGAGTTGTCAATCTTGTCTAAGCAGGTGCTAATGTGTTATAATTACCCTTCTGGCAGTTGATGTTTAGGATTTTGGTTCCCACCTAGTCAATCACAGCTGTAATTGTTAAGCTACTTACATAGCTAATACGCTGGGTAATAACCAGATAGGATTTAATATTTGACATTTACCGTCAATTACCTTTCTTCTGACAAACATCTCCTCTGCACCAGTATCTGCAGAGTGGGCTATCTAGTGACTTCTGGATGAAATAAATAAATTGCATGGCAAAAAAGGAGATAAAAGCAAAGCACAGCTCTGTGTGTCTGCAGCTCTTGATGGTGCTACCCCTGGTTTCCCAAGAAGGTACAATGCCCTGGGCACTGTGGAATCTCTATACCGATGCCTGTTTCACACATACCAGAGGACTGATGTTCAAAGATGCTGCTCTTATGTGGGGGTGGGAATAATCTTTGTCTCCCCATCCCTGCACACAGAGGGCTGGGATGCAGGTTTAAATGCACGGCCACGACAGGGCAGGCCAGTCAGTGATGTGTGGACTGGCAAAGAGCATCAGTGAAGTTTTGTCTGGGTCAACGATGAGATTCCCCCAGGAATCTTACTTTTCCACATCTGCACTAAATTTTCAACAACAAATGGAGAGGGAACATGGTCAAGAGTGATGCCAAGCTCTCATGTCACTGGCCTCAGTTCGAATCCATCTTCTGCCACTTTCTAGCAAATTAAGGAAATCACTTAAACTTCTAGAACTTCCATTTCTTTTTCTGTGAAATAGGCTTGCTGTGGGAATGGAGCGAGGCAACCCACAGCCAGCTTCAGCATCACATTCGGCACGGAGGAAGGGCACGAGGAACGCAGCTGTCCTGAGATGTAGCAGCCGGTTCTGCGGCCAACGACAGTGGAACCACCCAGCTGGAAAGTGCGTCCAGCACCTCAGAGCTCAGCCGCAGAGCTGAGGAGACGCCCTGCTGCTCGAGCAGCTCCTGGGCCGGGGTCACCCTTGTGTCTGGATCCCACTGAAGTACACACAGGCACACATCACACACACATAAGCACAAACACGTGCACATACACATGCCACATGCACACACAATCACACACATCCTTACATGCACATGGACACTACATGCTACATGCACATGGACACACACATCCATATACACAGCTGGACACCACGTGCTCACAATCACACGCACCCATATACACATATGGATACCACACGCACACACACTATAACACACACCCATATACACATATGGACACCACGTGCACACACACAATCACACACACCCATATACACATATGGATACCACACGCACACACACTATCACATCTATATATGCACACGAACACCATGTGCACACACACAATTACACACAGTCATATACACACACAGGCAACACATGCACACACAACCACACACATTTACATATGCACATGGGCACCACATACACACACAAACATATATGCATATGGTCATTACATGCACATGGACAAGTACATACGGACACCACATATTACCCCACAAATACATCCATATGTGCACACGGTCAGCAACTGCACACAACACAATTTTACACACATCCATATAAGTGCACAGACACCACAGGCACAACACGCATTTTCATATACACACACATTGTACCCAATGCACAGACACACCAATTATACACACCAATACACACATATACATACACAAATACACACATGCACACCCATACGTGTGCCCACACACACACACTCTCCTTGACTTTCTCAGACCAACCAGTTCAACTTTTGGTTCGTAACCCAACCTGAAAGAGCTTCCTTTACGTTTTCCTCACTACCTCTGCTCTATGATCACTGGCATTTTCTGTCTACACAAGCACAGGATGACAGGGTGACTCTGCAGAGGCCAGGCCAGGCTAACCCTCACCGTCAGCTCTGCTTCCTCGACACCTGTGTCTGGTTCTGGGTTCTGGCCCTATGGTTAAAGGCGCCAACAGTAGGTGGACTGTTCCGCCACTACCCCTCCTTCCCTCCCTCCCGGTTGTGTCTGCCCCGAGGCCTGCACATGCTCCCCAGGCTGGAACTCTACTTGAAGCTGTGCCAACATTTGGATACAGTTTTTGTTCTTTAATGAACAAATGTATTGGTTACTCTAAGGATGGTGCAACTTTCCAGCACCTTTCCTGTGCATGTATATATGTCAGGGCAGGGGGGAGGCAATGGGAAATGTTTTTCTTTTAAATAATTAGCAGAAAATGAGTATGCATCAATATTGTCAGACGTACTCCCTGAATTAGAAACGCATCATCAAACTGGTTATTGCCTTTCTCTGACTGGTTGGCAATAAACCAACGAGTGAGGTGCACCCTACTGGTGACGGCCACAATACTGTCTTGGAAACAATATTTTCACAAGTTGTTAACTGGTCCTCACTCCCTGCAGAACGAAGAGTCTTGTTTCAAGGGGATCTTGCTTAAAGTTTAAACTGGAAAAGACATGGCCCTGACAGCCAAGCAGCATTAAGACTTCAAAGCCAAGGAAATGAAGTGGGACCTCGTCATTTTGCAATAAAACGTGAAGCCGTGTAATAGTGCCCTTTTAAGCCACTTGGGACTTTTAAGACTTCAAATAAAATGCTATTAGCACAAGTAGATAAACAATCTAAGCCGCTATGTGCCTGGAGTGATACCCTTGTGATTTACAATGGGCAAGGAAAATCCAGCAGCCTAGGTGTTCGGGGAGAATAGCAGGAATCCCACAATCTCCGCGCCTCCATGGCAGGCCTCTGCATCCCACACCTGACACACATCTCACTCGTGCCACAAACATTTCATTAGGGTGACTCCAAAACCAGCTCCAAGTTGCCATTTTGTGGTATACACAATTTGAGGAGGAAATATTTAATGTAAGAAACATCATAGTTTTAGTTGAGCAAGAAGAGAGTACGGTTTCGTTTTTGTCTCTGCTTTGGTTTGTAAGGGACACACCCGCTGGTGGCATGAAGTTGGAGCTGTGGTAGTTCTGATCCCTTCCGGAAGGCTCCTTCTGACCTTGTGGGAGGTAAAGGAGGATGCTGCCCTGGGAATGCCTCTCAACCTAAGTGGTCACCACTTCACATTGCTAATCATGGCAGCAAGCACTCAACATCCAAAACCCAGGTTCTGACCTCTGTGGGAGCAAGCCATGCAGCCCCTAGCCTCGCTTTAGTCCAAGCGGAGGCTCTCCTGCTGGGGCAGGAGGCCGCCAGGGCCCGCACAGCTTCTCTGCCATGGAACATGCCTATCAAACCTGTCCCTGCTCCCTGCCCACATGGTCTCCAAGGCCACTGCACATGGCCCAGCAAAAGAAACAGCAATCGAAATTAATCTCTGTGGCCAAGAGAGGCCAAGGCATGAGTCTCAACGAAACCCCAGACGACAGCCTCCATTTTCACAAAAGCAGTGCCTCTCGTGGTCACCGCGGTGCCCCTGCTTCCAGCTGGCATGAGCCCCAAGCACACTGCTCATTTTTCTCAGCGCCTGTTCGTCTGTCTCACGTTTCTCCCCCGGCCACCCCCACACCGCAGGCAGCCTGAATAAAATATGCCAGATAACCCTGGCAGGGACACTGGCCACCAATGAATTTAACTTTCCTACACGTTATCAGCCAGGGATGCAGCGAGGCTATTTAGGAGGTTTGTTGTTCTTGCTGTGAATTTCTCCTTGCTTTAGCCTGAAAGATAAAGGGACTTCTCACAGAAAAACCAAGTCATCGTTGCTGAAATGCTGGAGACTTTCCACTTCCAAATCAACTGAACACTTTTCTCAAGTCTAAGAAGTGAAATCTGTGTTCACTGTTACCTTCCAAATAATCAACAGTCAAATAAAAATAAAATGCAATAGCAGCAACTCTTTAGGATTAAGCTAGTAAAACTATTGTCCCTTTAAATTGGGAAAAAAAGGGAAAATAGTCTGCAAGTTCTGCAAGGAAAAAAATGTCACATTTGTATAGACCCCAAATCCCCTCTGTTTAAACAGGGTGATTAATATCAGTTCCTGTAGGAAATTAAATTCGGAGAAGAACAGCCATATGCAGATATGCAGATTTCTGGGCAGAATGGCCATCTCTGGGTAAGGGAGCCGGCTGATTAATCTGCGTCCTTAGAATACAAAATGAAACACTGGGTTCTCCTGGGCGAGCACAAGAAACAGCTTTTCCTTCCCATAAGAGAGGAGAAAAGGGCCAAACGCAGCGAGGAGGAGGGTCGCAGCACCACGTGCCCGTGTCTGTGAATGGTGAGGCTCTGATATTTAAAATAGCTTGTCATGTCATGTTTGCAAAACATAGCTTCTTCGCTTTAGGTCTGGTTTATCCTGACCCTCAGAAACTTCTCCCTGCCTCATTTCTGAAGTCATGGAATAGCTATCAGGCGTCTCCACTTATTAATATCAACACTCCTCCTCTTTAATCTCCCCCTCCCTAGGCATATATTGAAGTAAACTGTTCTCCCCATCAACCTCCACATGAGCTCAGAGGGGACAGGATGTGGGGATGTGGCCAGTCACACACCTGCCAACAGTTCCTGAAGCTGGCATGCGTCTGAATGCACCTCCATGATGCATTGGTTTGTGTTTTAGTTTAGTTTTTCCTTTTCCAAAAGACTAAATGCAGTAGACATTTTTTTAACTTAAAATTATGATGCTGGAAATCTAATTTGCAAATATAAATTACCCCTTATGATCCAACCCTCTCATCACTCCAAAAAGTCACTGTGACCATAGTATCCGGTCGCAAAAGTGAGTATAAGATTTTTGATGATCAAATAATGCTTTTTTGGAAAAAATATTTACAGCAAGATGCAAAATGTCATTTTTAGTGGGGGGTTTTTTGGTAGTTACTGGAAACCTAAGCCTGTTATTCTGAACCATTCAGGGTCTCTCCAATAATTGTATAGAAGTAGGCATTATGCTATATTATTAAAGCTGTAATTTCCTGCTGAATCTGTCTGGATGTTTCTTTTTATCACTTGGCAATTTCTATCTAGTTATAGCATAATTAAGTTTCCTGACCCTTGCTCACTCTTTTAACAGGACGCTTAGAAATATCCTAGAATTGCAGATCTTCAGGCTGATGTCCTCTGTCCCCACACAGTAATGGAATAAAATTATTAATCCAGTAATTGTACAGAACACATTACTTTGCATTGAATGTCCCTCGTTCTCATTTTCTGTTAGTGACAATCAGCCAGAGGTATAAATCATTTCTGCAGGGAGCAGGGCCCTTGGAAAACCTCTCATTCACTCTCTGGAGCTACCTGTACAGCTGTGATTATTCAGAGGCTAATACCATGCTAGGCTCAAGCGAACAAAACACGGTTAATAAAATGGACTAAGGAGCAAGATATTTTCCTGCCTGTGGCTTATGTGCCAAAATTAGAACCGACCACCAAATGATAACAGCACATCCGAGTGCCAGACTATAAACGGATTGAGAGAGCTCTCTGAGCCTCTGTGAGCCAGAAGGGGGCCGCCAGGCATACAGACACATCCTGGCTCTTCGAAGGCACCCGAAACTCATCTACGACTCCTTTTATCAGGAATAAGGAGGCTGTTTTGGTTTTCATTGTGCAGGACCCTAAATTTTAAGTCCTTCATAAATTATGTTCTACCATGTGCATGCATGCAGATGGTGGTAAGGATGACCTCGAAATGCCCATGACAGGGAGGGCTGCCACCCAGACAGAGAACTCTGCTCCACCAAAAT
>NW_016804423.1:4651709-4674209 GCF_001698545.2 Rhinopithecus bieti | reverse complement strand
TTCAATTCAGGTGTGCATGTTAGCTACTATTGATGATTCAACTTCAACAACAACAAAAAATATTTTGAGCAGGGCAGAACACACGTACTGGGGATGGAGATGGGGATAGGGTTGGAAGGAGGCACAGACATGCTTAGAACAGGAGCCTTGCCCTCAAGGAGTTAACATCTAGTTAGGAAGATGAGACATAAAATAATGAGAACTGAAATTACAACAAAATCTAAAGATTCCTTACTTATTTATTTATGTATTTATTTTGAGACTGAGTCTTACTCTGTCGTGCAGGCTGGAGTGCAGTGGCGCAATCTTGGCTCATGGCAACCTCTGCCTCCCAGGTTCAAGCGATTCTCCTGCCTCAGCCTCTTGAGTAGCTGGGATGACAGGTGCCTGCCACCACGCCTGGCTAATCTTCTGCATTTTTAGTAGAGATGGGGTTTCACGTAGAGACCAGCGCAGGCTGGTCTCAAACTTCTGACCTCAAGCGATCCTCCTGCCTTGGCCTCCCAAAGTGCTGGGATTACAGGTGTGAGGCACTGCATCGGCCTAAAGACTACTTTAGTGTCTACTATAGACACAATAGCCTTAGCTGTCAAATTAGCTTTACAGGAAGTAACTGCTAAGAATCAGGCAGAAAAAGTTCACTTTTAGCTGGGGTAACCAGGAACAACATAACAGAGTAAGTGGGATTTTATTGGAACTTGGCATTTGCAGCATAGGAGGATGACTACTCAGTCTGAGGCATTCCTGAACACACACAAATCCATGGAATTCCTCTTAATGGAAGGTTGAATTTGATACAAAATTACAGCATGAATCTGGCATTCAGGCTGATAGCTGACAAGCTAGCATTTGGAAAACTATAGTTTCAAAGGATCAACAATTCACTTTTAAATAGCAATTTATAAAAGATGGCAGCCTTTAATATATAAACCCCTAGAGTCATGTCTGACATTACACAAAGGACATACATATTGCATAACCGTTTTCAAACAATAGTAAAAAATTCAAATTAAGAATTTATATGCATCTCTGAAGCAGCCACCAAATTCACTCAGGGAAACAATGTACTTTGACAAAGTTACAGAAAATACTAATTTACTTACAGTCGACTAAAATTCAATTACAATTTTAATAATGAGGCCAAAACAAAAGGAATATATAGAAGGCTGGTGTCTGGTATGATATCAAGGTGAAAACATGTACAGTGAGCCACAAGCCTCAAGCCAAAGTTCACCCAAAACATAGCATCGTCATCAGGGCAAAAACAGCTACACAGACCTTGCAGCTTCATGTGGGACTGAGGAAATGCAGCCTCTACACAGGGTGGGGATTTTCTCATCCTGATGGGTCAGAGACAACTGGAAGGGAAAAGGAATAGACAGCAAGCACCATCTTCCTGGGTCAGTCTAATTTTCACTACGTCATGATGAGAGGTTAGTTAATCAAGGGGACCTTCTCCCTGCCTCTGCTCCCTCGAGACGCATGGAGACGGCCGTGCAGCCCCTGCGCAGCATCTGAAAAGAGCCCTCCTCAGACACGTTCTGAGTTTGCTCATGACACTCTTTCCAGCACCAGGAAAAGGGTCCAACACGTAGCAGGCACTAAATCACTATCGCGAGAATAACTGAATGAATTAATGAATGAATGGCATTATCCAAAAGACAAACAACATAAATTGGGGTGGGGGGCAATGGACCATTTTGTTAGTCTCCTTATACTTATTCCAGAACCAAAGCTACTTTTATGAGTGTTAGAAATTCTTAATGGCACCCATTTGGGATGAGAAATCTCTTTACGTATACATTTAACGAAGGCCAGTAGCCTTTCATGCACTTCTAGAATTTTCATTTGGAGAGAAATCAACAGGATTTAGTCTGAGGATGGACCAGGACTATTGGAAATCGCACTGACTTCTGTGCAGCGCTGCTGCCACCTTGAATCCTTCGTTTTCCGCCTCTGAGAATCTGACACCTGCGAGGATAAGGCCACTCGGAAGACATTGCCACCCCGGAGCATCCCCGATGGGGCCGGTGACGGCCTCCCAGGGGGACAGGCTTTGAGATTTTTGCTTTGCTGCAAAGTTTCTGTTATTGCGGTTTTCCATGTGCCAGAACTGAGAGGGCAGAGCGGCTCCTGGTGCATGAGGTGCCCTCCTGCCCGGCCAAACTCCAGCTGTTCTGTGGGAGCCGCCTGGCACGGGAGCTCTCCGTTGTGCCCAAGGCGGACGGGGAGGGAGGGGTGCGGCCTGCTGGCCATTTTACTGCTCTGCATTTCAATTCGAAATAACTAAAACCTCTGCACAGCAGTGAGTAGACGAAAAAGAGTTCTTTCTCCCCATCTTTTTCTTAATGCTGCTTCTCGTTAACAAATATCAAGTGTTATTAATTTGCTTGCTCCTTTTAAGACCAAGTGTTTCAGTTGTAACTCTGCTGACAGGACGGACCCTTGGTACTGGGCAGATGGAGGGAAAACAGTTGTGGGGATTTTTGTGTGACGCGTTTAACTGTTCAAATGGAAGATAACTGAATACTTTGCTGACTGAGACTAGTTTAGTTTATCGCCACGGGGCCTGTGCGGTGTTTAGCATTACTCAGTGTGACCACAGCAAGGCTAGGATGGACCACTCTTTTGGGAAAGGTATTATTTGGAGACTAGTTGGTGAGCTGTTTCTTCCAGGGAGAATTCCTTTCCCTTGAGAGAACACTTTAACCAAAAGGCAAGACGAACATAAACTCTGGCAACAATAAACAATTACCAAATAAGAACAATTTACCAAATAAGAAAAAGCGTTCTTATTTGGAAGAAAAAGAAACAAAGAGAGAGAGAGAGAGAGAGAGAGAGAGAAACACATTTAGCTTGCCCATAACCCAGGATTCTGTTTATAACTTCATATTCCAAATTACTTTTTCCACTTTTCTGTAAAATATCTGACAACTCAATGTCTTTCATCTTTTTAGGTTATTATTGGATCCATTAATATAATGGGGATATTAACGATTTTTGGCTCCAATTTCTCAAAACAAAGCAAAATAAAGTGCACACAGTCTCTCCATGTGCGAATGTGCATTGTAAAAACATCGCATTGTTTTCAGGGATCCGAAACCTGGGCTCTGGAGTCAGCTAAGCCCTGCATTTGTGTTGAAAGGTGCTGGGCTTGTATCTGTGCAGCCAGAAGGAACTCTGGATGCTGGGAGTGGTGAGGTCTTGGGCGCCGCGTGAGGCTCCACTTCTGGGCATGTCAGCAACAGCGGGGCGCACGTTTCATCTTTTGGGGAGGGAAGGACCGAGGAGGAGGGAGCGGGCAGCGCCGCCCTAACCTGGTTCCAGATTCTGAGGTTCAAAGGCAGCTTCCCCTGGAGTGCAGGCCAGCCACCTCCCCGAGAAAAACACCAGAGCCATAGACACCGCTTTTCTCTCTCATCCTGAGTTCTGCTCTTCTCAGGGCCGGAGACTGTCTCCGAGGAAGTGTCTGCATACCTCCTTCCTTTTGTCTCAACCGGAGGGTTTAATAGCTGAAGTAACTGAAAAGGACGAACAACAGAAAGCCTCCGGTTTCCAGAGTAACCGTAAAAACAGGCCCCAGTCTCCATGGCAAAGAGAAAAGCTATTTGCTGCAGCCTTTTCAGACCGTGAGCAGACACTGACAGTTTTCCTATAATCACCCCCGATTATTTGTAGCAACTAACTATATTATAATGTTAACTCTAGGAGGTCTTTGAAAATATGCAGGCTAAAAAAAAAAAAAAAAAAAAAAAAAGGAAAAAAAAAATGCACCGGGTTTTCCTCTGCTTTAGCTATGAATACATTATCAGTTTAAAATGTATAAAATAGTCTGCTCTAATAATTCAACCCAAAGGGGGTAGGCAGCGTCCGTCCCTCAGGTTTCTTTCTTGAATTCTCTTAGGGTGTCTACTCCTATTTGGAAGTCTGCAGACAGTCTCAGTGTCTCCAATGCATTCATTTCTACCGAAGAGCAAAGGAAGAACGAATATGCAATGTTTATACATTTTATTTCGCTTACTATGTATTGAGTGTACTTTATCCGGTACTTAGTAGCTGCCTTTCTCCCAGGCATCTGCAGGAATTATGCTATCTGTGTATGCGTGTGTGTGCGTGTCCTTCATTCCTGAGGCTACAAGACCCGCAGTCCTATGACCTAAATTGCCCATGTGCATGGTACCTGCAGCTTGTGGCTGCCATCCGGCTAGGGGAACTGCGGGCTTTGCCAACGCTCTCTTCCTTCCCCTGTGCTGAGGTAGGGTGCGGCCCCCCTGGACTGCCTGCCTGCTTCCTCTACTGTTCTTCCCTCGAGCATGGCATAACCTTGAATTTCAGGCTCCATCTTTTATTTACAAATAGACATCTACCTTTAGGACAAAGTTGGACCCATTATATGTTTGACTATTCATATTATAGCATTAATATCATTCCAATAGTGTCTATGCAAGTTAACTTCCAGATTAAAAAAAGCACAATATTACTAACTATTCTTTTCTAAATCTCTCTCTCTCCTCCCCCACCCCGTCTCTCTCTCTCACATACACAAATATAGACAAATATGCAGCTCTGGATTTACATATTATGTGGCATATTTCAATTGCCTATATATGTCTAAAAAGATTACTAACAAAATGTGAACTAACACTACACAAATAGAGAAATTATAAAACTTTTGCATTTGATTTCTGGGGGAATGTAAATATCTTCTTTTTGAGGAATACAGCTAAAAAAAGATAATCAAAATCCAAGTAAAAATAATAGTTCTTATTCCACATGTAAGTGCTCTCAAAAGAATTGAAAGTTTTCAACTTGTCTTTAGAAGTTAAAAGTTTGGAGAATAAAATTTGGGAAATAAATATCTTATGTCACTCAGAAATCATCTCATTTTAAAATAACACAAAATCATGAAAAATAAAATAAACCTGCCTCAATAATTTTGAAGTGTTTATATAGCTAGACATTAATCAAGGTCTAAATTTAATTTCCTCAATCACTTATTAAAAACAAACATACCTATACTTTGTCTTAACATGCAGGGTGTATCTGTGCAGAGTTCCATTTAGTTGCTGGTTTTTTTGTTTTGTTTTGTTTTTTTCTGCCATAAGAAAAGCATTCCAAATGACTAAGGCAGAAAACGTTCTTCCAAAGATGCCGAGTCGTGTTTTCCTCATGTGTTAGATTCACAAACAGGGCCCCTCAACGCAAAAAGAAATCAGCTTAATAGATAGGAATACCTCTTCTCCTTCCTGATTTTGTTTTTCGTCCTCAAATCGATGTGAAACAATTCTATGTTCTTCAAAGTGAGGGCCTGTGAGCAGCCAGCTGGCCCAGCAGAGGTGGGCTGAGCGTTCATTTTCCGAGGGAGGGCACATCACTCTAGCTCGCTCACAGGCCAGGCCAGGCCTCTGCCCAACTGTGGAAGGAGGGCACTGGGGAGCTAGGGGTGGAGAGTTTGGATAAACGCTCCACGCCGATCTTGGGAGACATGAGTAAACAATCTGTGACCTCCACCGAGATCACAAGGAAAAACTTCTAAAGTACAAAGCTATTACCTTAAATCCAAGGATATCACATCTCCCGTCTGTCTCCAAAGTGTGTATTTATCTATCAGACTCATCTCTCCCTGCATGACTTACTCCCATTACCTGCTGGGTTTTATAAATTGCTTAAAGATAAAAGGCTTACCCCGCTGTAAAAAGAAGTAAGATATAATATTGAATTTGCACTAAAATGAAAAGTTTCCTAGTGCCCCTTATATATTTAAAATTGCTGTTTTCTTGCAATGAATATAATTCACTCTGTCTTTTCCGAAGTATAATCCCATAAGGGTTTGACCAAACAAAAATGCTCTAATGATTGCAAATGGCTCAAATATTCTGTCCAGTGAGCTAAGTGATAAAAGTTTCTATGTTAAAAGAAATAATAAGTGAAATTTCACACATATTATAGTAATTGTGAGGCATCCAATTTACATAGAAATAATGTGAGAGAATCCTGACCACGGTGTTTTAAGTGAATCATTACAGGCATCTAGAAGCTGCAGTGTGCCAGGTATGTTTCTTTCGCATAATCAGTCTTGTAATGGAGCCTTTAAAAGCTTAAAATGTATAGTTAGATTAACCTTTCTGTTTTAAGGGGTTTTTTACCCCTCAGGAAAAAAAAAAAAGGCAGAAGACAGAAATAGGGAATCACTAAAGAGCCAATTAAAGCCATACCCGGTTTCTTGCACCTGTCCGAGAGTCCCTTGGAAGCCCTTCTTGCACCACTTACCATTTTATTGGCTACTTTAGATTTTTGGTAAAATATGGTCATTTTCTCCCCTGTTTAAAATCCAAGCATTTTACTCCAGTCCTTGGACAGTGAGTTAATTACAGCAACAATTCTCCAAGGAAGTTATCAACGGACAGTAAGGCAGATTTCTCTAACTAGAAAGGAAAGTTTAATCAGACAACTCCAGACACACAAAGTGTGCGACGGCTGCAGCAGAATGACTTGGCTTTCTCCTCTTCGAGGAGGTCACCAGCAATGCGGCTCTTGATTTTTTCTTTCCCCAAAGAGCCTTCTGTGAACTTGATATTTTGCTCCAGCAAGAGGGCATTTCTGTTTAGTCTTATTTGATTGCAGGATTTAGCAGATAAGTCAGTTCCTAAGAGAAATGAAGGAGCAGCAGTCACAGACACGTTGTTCCACTCATCTGGGGTTACCCAAGGAGAGGGGGCGGATTACTCGTTGGAGATCCTTAAAAGTTCGGTGTGCTACATGTCACTTTCTCACTAACATTTTCCTTTCTTTTCTGTGACTCGCAATCCTCTCAGGCCCTTAGCTGTTTCTATTGCCTCTGGACCAGAGTTTATCTGCACCTGCTCTAGTGATATTTTGGACCAGACAATTCTGTGTGTGTGTATTTGGGGTGGAGGGAGGGCAGAATCTCATGCATGTAAAATACTTCGGAACATTCCTGCCTTTGGCACACCAGACACCAAACACCCCTGCGTCCCAGCAGTGACAATCAAACATTTATTCACATATCGCCAAATTCTCCTGGGGTGAACCAGCCCCACCCCAGTTGAGAACCACAGAGAACCACTGGTCTAGAGGTCAAGGATGCAGAAGACAGCACAGCTCTCCACTCCCCTCCTTTGGCCAGGGACTCAGTGTGGTTAATCCAGCCTATCGTTTAAACACTCAAAATTGCCTAGCGTTCCCAAGGATTTCCTTTCGTTTAGACAAGATGAATTTTGGAGTTAATGTTAGCTGAAAATAACAGCCATAAGATAAAGAATGACATAGAAATGGTTAATAAATAAAACTGATTTTTCTGCAGTCCTCTCCTTCCAAGGAAATTTCGGCACTGTGGGATGAAGGGTGAGTGGAGTGTTGGCCCGTTTTCCCACTGCATGTCCTTGAGGTCCAGACAAAACAGAAGAGGGCAGATGCCGGACAGGGATCACCAGCCCATTTTGTCCATGTTGGCAGGTCAGACCCACCAGAATCAAAATCCACTGGAACGAAGACCTCACAGGAGCCTCAGAATGTTTTCAAGAAGAGGTGCTATATAAAGAATATAAATCTCACAGGAATAATTTATGCACATAATTTTAGGGTTTACCAAATGTATCCTAGGACATCATGTTGTTTTCGATGAAAGCTGCCCCTACTCAACGATCTTTAGTGTCAGAATTCAAGAGTCTGAGCTGGTCACGATCCGATTCCATCACTCAACGCCACCCACCCACCATCTTAGCATGCCTATTCACCCAACCATCCATCCATATATCCATGTATTCAATATTTATTCCATGTTTGGCATGTACTGTCCATGGGGAGAAAATTATGTGCTTGGTGTGGAGAGTGAAAAGGGTGAATCAGACCTGATTCCTACATGCAGCATAGAATTTATCAACAAAGAAATAAATTGGCTACACAAATTTACCTCACCTTTGTTTCTGTCTTCTCAAAAGGTACAGACAATGAATTAATGAGCAAACACATATGTATTTCACATATGACATTGTTACATTGTGTAACTGGATGGTAACTATGACAGGGGAGCAAAGGTTGTACTCATTAGCCGCTTATGCTTCTGGAAGTGGGGTCAGTATTCGAATGACTGTATCAGTTGTTAGACAAATTGTATTGATTGTTACATGTTTCAACATGTATATGTGTATATAAATAGACACATGTGTATTCACATACACATATGTTATTTGAATGATATGTTTCACCCATGTTTTCACCCACAACCTTGCAATGCTGAAGCGAACCTCTCAATATCAGGAGCCATGTCTTATTTCTCTCTGAATTCCCAATATATTCACATACATAACATGCATTACGTAACGTTTGATGAGTGAGTGATGGATTGAATGCCAGGCACTGTACTGGTGCTGGGGATAGATAAATCGACTCAGTCTCTGCTTTCAAGGAGCATTTTGTCTAGTTGGGGATAGAGCCTAGACAGCGTGATTAAAGTCAGAGGTGACAATAAAAGGATGAAGTGGTTGATTTTGCCAGGTGACTGGGAGATATCTAAGGAGGGGTGAGGCTGTGCTTTGTTCCTGTAGGGTTGGCAGATTGAACGGGGCTCTGAGACCCCACCAAGATAGCACAGGGCTTCCTTTAAAGGTACAAACCCACCAGGATAAAGAGAAGAGGGAATGAAAGAGCAGTAACACAATTTTGGAAGCTGGAGAGTAGACAGATGATTGACAATGAGTTTGGAAGACCAGAGAAGGCTGCAGCTGGGCCAGCAGTGGGGAGAGTTGTTGTAGCTGACACCACAGGACAGGCTCCCAAAGGCCAGTGATGCCAGTGCCAGGGACCTTTGAGAGCTGTAAATCAATTGAAATAAAAGCAGGCAGATGGATCAAAAATCTCTTTAGAAGTGGTCAGATTCCTGGATCTCCATTCCCAATGCATGCAGGTGGGAGGATGCCCTCCTCGCCGCCCAGCAGGAGGCCAGAGATGTGACCTCTGCAGCATAAAGCAGGGGACTGCAGTGCAGTTGCACGTGGGGGCACCATCACGGAAATGGGAAACAGTCAGTGAGCGTTGATGTCTTCAGCTCTTTCCCTTTCGTGGTCCTCATAACAAAGCTATCAGGGGCCATGCAATCCAGATGAAAGTTTGTAGCATCGGAATTGATAAAGAAAAATGACCTAAAATTACTGACACTGAAGTCCCTCAACTTAAAGGAGTAGTTGACTTCCCCACAGTAAATCTCACAACCATCAAAACCTGGCCTGGAGCATCCAGTTGACCTTTTAGTGCTTCTTTCTTAAATATGAGCAGAGAACCAAATGGCATCAGACACAGGAGCAAAAGCTCAAATATGAACTGCAGAGATCAAAACCAATAAACAGAAACACATTTGCTTAGATAAATCAGAAACTGGGCCAGGTGCAGTGACTCACGCCTGTAATGCCAGCACTTTAGGAGGCCAAAGTGGGCGGATCACTTAAGGTCAGGAGTTTGAGACCAGCATGACAAATATAGTGAAACCCTGTCTCTACTAAAAATACAAAAAAACAAAATAAAACAAAACAAAAAATTAGCTGGCCGTGGTGGCATGCACCTGTAATCCCAGCTATTCAGGAGGCTGAGGCGGGAGAATCACTTGAACCTGGGAGGTGGAGGTTGCAGTGAGCTGAGATCGTGCCATTGCACTCCAGCCTGGGCAACAGAGCAAGACTCTGTCTCAAAAAAAAATAATAATAATAAATAAAAAAATAAATCAGAGACCACATAGGAAGAAGCAAACTTTATAGAAACTACCATTAATTCATTAGGGAGATAAGAGACAATATTACATCAAAGAAACAAGAACAGAAAGCTATAAAAAGGACCATTTGGACTGAAATTAAATATATGATGGCAGAAATGAAAATCTCAAAAATGAGAGTGGAAAATAAAGTGAAATGAACCTCTCAAAATGTAGAGCAAATAAACAAAGAAATAGAAAATAGAAATAGGAGTATAGAAATAGAAAATAGGAAGGGAAAATGATAACATCACAGCATTAGTATGGGAAGTCCAATGACCAAATGACCTCTAGAGAGTTAACAGTGAAAACAAAGAGGAGGAAATAATCAATAGAAGAATTCCAGAAAATTTCTAGGACATGATTTTCCAAATTAAAGAAGCCCATTACTTGCCCAGAACAATGGATGAATACAGATCTGCATCAGAGTGTTGCTCAGTGGAGTTCCTAAACATAGGAAAAAAAAAATAAGACCACATACAGAGGATCAGAACAACATCATCCTTTTCAACAGCAATTAAGGAAGCTGTAGGACAGTAGAGAAATGCCTTCACAACCCTGGATGAAAACTGTTTTCTGCTGGGACTTCTACATCTATCCCAAATCTCAAATTTAAACGAAGATAGAGATTACCTTCAGATATAAAAGTTCTCAAAAAATTTATCTCTTATGCACATCTTCTCAGAAAGCTGCTGAAGGACGTGCTCCAACAAAAAGAGAGAGTGAATCAGAAATGGGAGAAATACACATTCCAGGAAACAAGTGATACAATACAAGAGAAAGGCAAAGGGAATCACCACATAATGTGGTGTGAGATCCCAGGAAGCCATATGTGCCAAAGGAGAAACTGGAAACAACTCTACATGAGAAAAGCTTAGAGGCTCAAGGAGGGATTCTTCAAGAAGATGAAAATGATAAAATATTGGGTCTACATGAAAGTATTGAATAATTAGATAATTAGAGAAGAGTCTGGATTGTAATTAGTTATAAGTAGATAGAAAACAAAGAGATTAAAAAAACAGTGATCAATTCCAGGAAATTTATGCAGGAAGGAAACGTGATCATGGCACACTGCATGCACTAACTGTTAATTACATTACATAGATAGAGACACGTAAACATTTCTAAAATAAGGTAGCACTGTAACACTGGGAGGATGGTGGTGGATGGTGAAAGAAAGCTAATTCACTTTTCCACAGTATGAACTCAACAAATAAATGCCTAAAACAGAAACTCCAAGGAATAGCAATCTAAACACTTTTATTTAGAAATGTGGAGGCAATACCAAAAGAATCAGAAAGAAGAGTTCAAAGTGCTTGTGTCTGAGGAGGGATAAATGGAAGTAGGGGAGGCAAGGGATTTTTATGATTTGTACAAACGCTAGAGAATGATTTAACTCTTTAACTATATGCATGCTTACTATTTGATAAAAATAAAAACTAGGCTGGGTGCGGTGGCTCACACCTGTAATCCTAGCACTTTGGGAGGCCAAGGTGGGTGGATTGCCTGAGCTCAGGAGTTCAAGACCAGCCCGGGCAACACAGTGAAACCCTGTCTCTACCAAAATACAAAAACTTAGCCAAGCGTGGCAGTGTGCACCTGTAGTCCCAGCTACTCGGGAGGCTGAGGCAGGAGAATTGCTTGAACCCGGGAGGCAGAGGTTGCAGTGAGCCACGATTATGCCACTGCACTCTAGCCTAGGTGATAGAGTGAGACTCCTTCTTCAAAAACAAAAAATAAATAAATAAAATGAAATAATGAAAATAAAACAAAAATTAAAATAAAACTAAAGGCTTAATTGGAGTTCACCAAGAAGGTAAGGCAGAGGGACCATATTCCATTTGAGGGCACAGAGATAACGAGCAAGGTGGTGCATCCAAGAGTGTTTTGTGGGAATGGGGGTGGTGTGTACAGGGCTGGAAGAAGAGAGGTGAGAGGGGGTATTGAGGGACAAGGATGTAGACATTGACAGAGGCCCACCTCCAGAGAATTTTGTATTCTATTTTAAGGCATTTGGACCTTATCTGGTAAGAACCAGGAAAATCATTGTATAGGACCAGAGCATGATCTGCTTTGCAGTTTACTAGTGTGGCTCCGCTGTTGAAATGGGGCAGAGTTGAAAACAGTCAAAAGAGGCAAGATTAGCTTGGAGGCTACTGTAGTCATTCTGGTGGCAACAAGAAAATGGATTGAAGAGACATTGAGAGAAAGAATATGTTAAACTTAATGCTATTGTGATGAAGATTTTGGCTGGATATTTGAAATTCCAGCTATGAACTAGATTGAGAAAAAAATGAGAAAAAACTGGCATTCACAGAATTTTGACTTGAACAATTGAACTAATTGTGCCATGAATCCAGCAAGACTATAGGCTCCATGAGGACAGGGTGAGATCTATCTTGTTCAACACCACCTCTCCAGTACCTGGTATAGGGCCTTCCATAGCAGGTACAATGGAACATAAAAGTAGGTGACTTTCACCCTCCAAATATCCTCCTCCACGATCTTTCCCCCTTTCCATTTGAGTGGAATAGAGGCAACATCTTGGTGCCCTTAGTAACAACCTATAGAGGATGATAGATCACAGGACAGAAGAGGTTTGGATCCCTAAGTCACCACCTGGAGAAGAACCATCCCACCTGGAACACCTCCAGCCATCTGTTATGGGGCTGGGAATAAGTCATGACAGCCACAACTTATTTGGAGGTTTATAGGAATTAGTTGCCTTAACTACTGTTGCTGCAAATTTGGGGGATAGATATTACCTACATAAGATGTAGATATGGGGAGTTAATTTCTCTCTCGCTGCATACTCCCTGCTCTAACTCATTGACTAATTCATCTCACAGAAAATGCTGATCAGTCAGAAATGACTTCATTTGATCCAGACAATAAGACCAGGGTAGCAACAGAAGGCTGGAAGGAATGTGCAGGTACAGGGCTGAAACAATCGGGGACACCGTGGAAAGGCAGAGCAAAGCAGTGCAGGTGGTGAGGGGAGTATTTGGAAGGAGGCAGAGCCAAACAGTGTGGACTCATCCCCCACTCTGCTCCCCAAAGAGGCACCCATTCCCCACACTCCAGTCACACAAAGGAAGACTAAGTGCACAGCTGACCTAAAGCCACAGCCTGAAGAGACGGATTAACATGTACCCTGGGCGGAGTCATGTCCTCCCACACCCATGTCCTTCCTGGTTCCTGTGAATGCGACTGCTATGGTTTGAGTGTGTCTCCGCCTCCTCCAATGCAGGTGCTGGCAATGTGATGGGATTGAGAGGTAGGCCTTTTTAGAGGTGATTTGGCCCAGAGGACTTTTTCCTCCTGGAGAGATCAGGTGTCTTTATAAAAGGGCTTGACCAGGAGCTCATCTCTATTCCTCATTGACACATGAGGACTCAGCAAGAAGGCCCCCACCGGACACCAGGTGCCCACAACCGGATCTAGGACTTCCAGCCTCCAGAACTGTGTGAAATAAGTGTCTGTTCTTTATCAATTACCCAGTCCATGGCATTCTGTGACAGTAGCACAAAGGCCCTAAGACAGTGACATTATCTGGAAATGGGGTATTTACAGATATAATTAGTTGAGGTGAGGTCACACTGGAGTGGGGGCCTGGCATCCAGCATGGCCTCTCCTTATAAGAAGAGAAGGAGGTTGAGTGCAGTGTCTCATGCCTGTAATCCCAGCACTTTGGGAGACCGAGGCGGGTGGATCACCTGAGGTCAGGGGTTTGAGACCAGCCTGGCCAACATGGCGAAACCCCATCTCTACTAAAAATACAAAAAAATTAGCCAGGCGTGGTGGCTGGCACCTGTAATCCCAACTACTTGGGAGGTTGAGGTAGGAGAATTGCTAGAATCCTGGGGGCGGAGGTTGCAGTGAGCTGAAAATGCGCCATTGCACTCCAGCCTGGGTGACAGAGCAAGACTCTGTCTCACCAAAAAAAAAAAAAAAAAAAAAAAAAAAAAGAAGGGATAGAGCCACACAAGAAGAATGCCTGTGAAGATGGAGGCAATGCTTCTGCAAGGCAGTGAATTCCAAGGCCTGCCAGCAGCATGGAGACTGGAAGGCACAAGAAGGATCCTCTTCTGCAGGTCCCCACGGGAGCACAGCCCGCCAAGCCCCTGGTCTGGGACTTCTGGCCTCCAGAGCTACCGAGACTACAGAGCACTGCCCAGTCTGTGGTGGTTTGTGACAGCAGCCCCAGGAAACAGACACAACCAGGAACTGTAAAAAGACGAAAACACGGCCGGGCACGGTGGCTGAAGCCTGTAATCCCAGCACTTTGGGAGGCCGAGACGGGCGGATCACAAGGTCAGGAGATCGAGACCATCCTGGCTAACACGGTGAAACCCCGTCTCTACTAAAAATACAAAAAACTAGCCGGGCGAGGTGGCGGCGCCTGTAGTCCCAGCTACTCAGGAGGCTGAGGCAGGAGAATGGTGTGAACCCGGGAGGCGGAGCTTGCAGTGAGCTGAGATCTGGCCACTGCACTCCAGCCTGGGTGACAGAGCGAGACTCCGTCTCAAAAAAAAAAAAAAAAAAAGACGAAAACACACATGTAGCCACAGCCACCAGAAGAAGCAGGAACCTGGTGGGCGGGAGTCCCGGTGCAGTGACGCCTGCAACACCATGGGAGTGTCGCCAGGAGGAGACCAGCCACCTGCCACCCTGCCTTGCCTGCTAGAAGAGGTGACTAGGCAGTGGCCGGGGCAGAGGCAAGCAGGACCTGCACCTGAGTGTGCTGACTGGCCAGGCGCCTCATGATGCAGCTGGAGGGAAAGCACTCAGGCCCCCACCCTGACCAAGTTTTCCAAATTTAATTGTCTTTTCCAACATGAATAACTTCCTCATGGGGCTGCGAGGACAAGGGCCAAGGCATTGGCTGCCCTTTGGTTCTGCAGCCACAGGGTGGGATCTGGATGGATCTGCCCCGGATGGCCAGTGCAGGGGTCCACCCTGGAGCACCTCAGCTCTTCAGAGCATGGGTTTCAGATCCAGCAGCACATGGAAACACAAAACATCTTTGTTCCTATGCTAAGAAGAGAAATCAGCAACCCCATTGTACCCCACACCCACCTCAACTGCTGCCGTTCTGAGTTCGGACTTTCCCTGCCCCCAAGTCCCAGGTCACTGTAATGTCATATGGCCTGTGACCTGCTTAGATAACTCATCACACTGAACAAGCTTAGCACAGACTCGAACTTTAGGTTCCAGAGCTGGGTGCAGCCTTGGGTCAAAATTTAAAACTCTTCTGGCAAAGGCCAACCTAGCAAGGCCTTCCTTCTCCAATGTAATATGCTTAGGTAGCTTTTAAACATGCACATATTTATCTACCTTTCTAATGCAAAGAGACTAACTGAGCATAACAAATTAACCCTCCCCATTAGGGCTTGAACTCTCCAGGGGCCTCATTCATCCTCTGGGCTGCCAAGCTGAACACTATTCCTGACATAAGGTTTGTGGAATGGAAATGGACCTTCACATCCTTTGCAGGCACTGTTCATCTAATCAGTTATTAATTGGCTTTAAAAGTGTGAATTGCTTCTGAGAGAGAGAACCCACTGCTCTCCCAGGACCTGCCTGAACCCAGCTCAGGCAGTGCCTTCTCTAGGAGGGGTAGAAAGAGCTGGATACAGCACACACCTTCCCCTTCCTGCTATTCAAGGCTGAAGATGTCGCCTGCTGTGCCAGGGTTCCCACAGCCTTCAATCTTGAGAAGGATGGTCCAGGCTGGGGTGCTACAGCGTCCCAGCGCCAGCGCCTCTGCACAGCACCTGGCTGCTGCAAAGCTTTGCGGTCCAGTCCCATTTAGACTGCAGAGTGAGATGCTCAGGAGGGAGTCACCGAGCACACCTGGTGCTCCACCAGCAAGGTCAGCACCATCGTCATTACCACCCTGCTTAATGTCTCACCTGCAGCCCCACATGCACCCTGAGACACCTGGCTGCCAAGCCAAGTGTTTCTGATTTGTTTGTGCTTCTCATGGAGCCCCGGGCATCAACTGGTGGGAGAAAACCTGCCAGAAAGTCAATGACGTTATCTTGCCACGATTCCAGCAGCTCAGACCGCCCCAGTCATCAGCTCATCTGCGTTGTTCTCTCTCCAGAGTCGAGACCATGGTGTAGGTTAGGATTTGCTCCATAACAACCCGTCCCCAAAACAGAGCAGCTGAGAAGGATTTGTTAATTTTTACAAAGATGTGGGCTGACTGGGTGGCCCCTTGGCTGGCCTTGCCTAGGCCACTTGGGTGGCTGTGTCCAGCTGCATGCCTGGCTGGACTCCTCATGTGGCTGGGATGCCAGGGAAGGTTTCCTGGGAGGAATGGTGCAGAATCAGAGCTCAGCGTTGTGCTGGGCTTGCCCTAGGGAGGGAACACCATTCCAGGTAGAGGGGTCCACAGAAGCCGCGGCAGGAGGGCAGTGGGGACCACGGATCTGCCAGCAGTGAGCGCATACCCCACTGTGAGGCTTGGCCAGCAGTGAGTGCATACCCCACTGTGAGGCTTGGCACCAAGAGCGAGGCAACTCCGTCAGCACCGCCCATGCATCTGTCCTGTAGGAAAGGATTTAAGGACTGCAGGCTCAACTATGATTTCACCTAAACAGGGTGGGTACGTCGGAGCAGTCCAGCGACACCAGAGCACAGAGAGGAGGGAGCATTTGCCATTGGGTGGATCAGGGACCCCTCATGGGAGAGAAAAATGTTCCCAACAGAAGTCTGTGGAGCTTCTCTTGCATGCCTCACTTGTGCATGCTGCCCATGGCCAGAACACTTTCTTCTCCTTTTGTTGATTGCAATATTGTCTCTAAAGTCCAGCCCTCTGGTGGTTTCCCTAAAGACACAGCCTAAATGGGTGCCTGATCCTCATCTGGGCTCTAGGTCCTTCTAACCTCAGTGATCCAGGCAAGGTGGACCCAAGAAAATGACCTCCTGGGTTGATGTGTCTGGACAAGAGTGTTTAGCATGAAAGTGAATGCTTGGGGGGAAGGAGTGATGATTCCCTGCATCCCACTGGCTGCCACCCGCTGCCACCTCTCCTGCCAGGACAGGTGGCAGTTTTGCTCGTCCTGCTCCTTCTCTGCTGCCACCACTGGACCCTGAGCCCTGGCCCTACCCTGGGCTCCACAGTCCCCGCCCAGCCAGTCTTTCCGTCTGCAACGCCCCCTCCATCTGCCCCACAGCTGCAAAAATTGTCTCCTGGAGGAAGAAAACTTAATGTTGGCCTCCCTGCCTCTCGGCTTTCAAGTACTGGACTTTAAAGGACAATGACGTGCGTCACAGAGATCAGCGTGCTGATGGGAGTCGGCTTTTGTTTTCTGTGGGTGCTGTTGCAGATTCCCACAAACGGTGCCTTAGAGCAAGGCAGATTGCTTACCACATGCTTCTAGAGGTGGAAATCTTATGGCTCAGATGATCTCCCTGCTCTGGGTCTCCCCAGGTGGAGACAGAGGCCCGGCAGGCAGGCCATGACCGAGAACCTCAAGGGGGGAATTCGCTTCCAGGCTCACTGGGGTGGCTGGCAGAGTGTAGTCAGCCACCCCAGTGGGTCTGACACCCCGTTTCCTTGCTGGCCGCCCTCAGGGGCCATGCTCAGCACCTGCAGCTGCCCACAACCCCGGCCCATGGCCTCCTGCAGCCTCCAAGCCAGGAACAATGGGTCCAGTCCTGACCCTCCTGTCTCTGAACTCCCGTTCTGCCTCTGCTCTCCAGGTGATTGTCAGGGCTCCTGTGCTTCTACTGGGTCCATTGCAGCATCCAGGGGAATGTCCCTATCTTGTATTCCTAACCTTAACCCCATCTGCAAAGCCACATTTGCCAGGTAACATGACATTTTCACAGGTTCCAGGAATCAGGGCAAAGATATCTTTGGGGGACCCTTCTGTCTACCTCGTTGACAAAGTCATGGGAGCTCTTCCTTCCAGAAGGTGAATCGGGGTTTCCTTGGATTGGGGATTTCATGAATTTGGCTAAAATCTCTGATACAACCTCATGCATCAGTCAGATAGGCAGCTGGCTGCCACCATGACAGATGGTCAGTATCCCAGCACCACAGGAAACCCTGGCTTTGCCTACGGCATGTGTCCACAGGAACTCATTCGGGTGGGGTGGGGTGGGGGGGCCACTTACCCCAGGCCCGTGAAGCCGTGGCATTCCAAGCATGGCCAGCTTCTCCCAGAGGAGAGCAGAGTCCTGGAGGGCCTTGGTCCACAAAGCAAGTCTTCCATGTGGCAGCAACATCTGCCACCTGGCCCACCTTGCCTAAAGTGGGCCAGGCATTGCAGTCCCACCATATGCCTGGAAGGCAGCAAGCCCTGGAGAGAGGCTACCCCACAGCCAGGAGCTTTAGGCCACCTGCAATGTGCCAGGCACCGGGCATGGTGCGTCACACAGAGTTGCCAATTTAGGAAAAACAATTGACTTTAGTGCCCAGGCTGAAGGTCAGTGCCCAGGCTGAAGGTCAGTGCCCAGGCTAAAGGTCAGTGCCCAGGCTGAAGGTCAGTGCCCAGGCTAATGGTCAGTGCCCAAGCTGAAGGTCAGTGCCCAGGCTAACGGTCATGCCCAGGCTGAAAGTCAGTGCCCAGGCTGAAGGTCAGTGCCCAGGCTAATGGTCAGTGCCCAGGCTGAAGGTCAGTGCCCAGGCTGAAGGTCAGGGCTCAAATCCACCTGCCTTAAAATTCTGCTTTAACATTGTTAGGAGGTTTTCAATTAACATGGACAACTTTCAGCTCAAAACCAAAAGATAAACACGTGCTCTGAGCATGTCGATGCCCTGGAGACTAAAGAAAACTCAGCAGTCTTCACCTTTGCTTTCAGAAAGGCTGTGCTGCATGCGCTGCAGATCTGACTTACTGCAGAGTTCTCCACGAACAGGACAAGAAGGACCCATCTGACTTACTGCACATCTGACTCTGCAGTCTAAATGGGACTGGACTTGCAGCAGCCAGGTGTTGTGCAAAGGCGCTGGTGCTGGGACGCTGTAGCACCCCAGCCTGGACCATCCTTATTCTCAAGGTTGAAGGCTGTGGGAACCCTGGCACAGCAGGCGACATCTTCAGCCTTGCAGAGCGGGACTTACTGCACAGAGTTCTCCACGAACAGGACAATAAGGACCCATCTCTTTCACTCCCCTTTTCCCTTAAAAAAACAATAATATTAAACAAATGTATCCAGCTCCTCTCTCTCTCTCTCCTTTCTCCCTCTATCTCATTCCCCCTTCAAGGTTAGGTCACTTTCCACACAAGAATATCAGAACAAGCATCTGAGTGAACGGGAAATACAGATAACAAAAATTCACCTCAAGGAAGCAGCTTTAAAGGATGTCCTGTGCATGGTGGAGTCCATGATATGTCCTTTAAAATTACTTTTCCTTTTGCATTAATTATGATGACTTGATCCCAAGCATTTCAAAGAGATAAGTAAAAGCTAAAACTTTGTAAGGCGAAATTATCATTATTTTTAACAGTAAGATTTTCTCCTCTACCTCTCTCTTAATAAATCAATAACTTGCAAAGTAAGGTTAACTATTGTGTCAATTTCGATGGCAATTAGCAGAATATATATACAAAAATTGATATAATTCTTATATATCATCAATGAAAAAGTTGTTCACAATAACCATATCACATGAAGATACATTGAAATAAATGTTATAAAAAATATATCTTTATCAAGTAAATATTTATGAAGGAAACAGATATAAAGTAAACAAGCATGTCATAATCCTAGATAGTAAAGTCATTATGTATATTGCAAAGATGTCAATTCACCCAAAATTATTTAATAAATTGAATGAAATTCCAATAAAAAGTCAACATAATTTTGCAAACTTAACTAAGTTATATTAAACTGGATATGGAAGTACAAATGAGTAAGAAAAATAATGAAGGGATGTCCTTCAGCTTCATTTGAAAACAAGCTGTATCAGGCCATACCAACTCAGACTTGTGGCACTGACAGGTGATGAAATAGGAGTTCAATGGCAGAGACAGAGAAGCAGAAATAGAACTGAACTATGCATTATTCTTTAATGTAAGAATGTATCTTAAATCAGTGGAGAAAGACTGAATTATTCAATAAATTCTGCTGAAATAATTATTTAATTATAAACAATAAATAAATACATTTTGGCACTTGTACTCATACCATGCATTTAAATATACTCCAGATGAAGAAGAAAATCTTAAACAACTATAGAAAGAAAATGTCATATGTGTAGACATACAGTGTGAAGACAGATTTTGTAAACATGACATCAAAGATAAAACACTATGGAAAAATTTGATGGACTTGACAACCTAAAATTTTTATACTTTTTAATATTAAAAAATAGAGGCAAATGACAAATTGGGGAAAACATTTAAAATATATACAGTACTCAAAGGCTGTTAAGTATCTCAATATGTAAAGAGCACTTATAAATCAATAAGAAAAAAGACCTCTATGGAAGAATCATCTATGGATACAAATAGTTCAGAAAGGCAGACCAATACACAGCCAGTTCCCACAAGAAAGCAGTGCAACCTCACTCACAGTCAAACAAACACTACCTGATACCAGCTACCATTGTTTTAATGGCCAAAAACGGAAAGACTTCAGAAATTCACAATACTCCAATTGTCAAGTGGAAATAAGCATCAAGAATCACACATACCTTGTCCATGAGTGTGTCCATTTGTGTAAAATTTCCAGAGTGCAGATTTCCAGCGTGTCTCAGATGCCTCAGAAATGGTTACCTCCTTTGGATCCACAATTCTGCTTTATCACTCTTCCCTCTATGGAAATAATCAGAAATAGACATGAAGGATTTTACTAAGGATAAAAATTGTAATTAAAAAAAATTAACCTGGCAGAAAACATTCAACATTCAAGAGAATAGTTTAAAATAAATCAACTTAAAATTAATAACCATGCATATTTTCAAGGACCATTGGATAATAATCAAAATCATTTTAGAGAAGTGCTTAATGATATGGAAAATTCTCACAAGGTAATGCTAAGTGAAAATGCAGAATACAAGATTTTACATACATTACGATTTTGTTTTCCTTAAAATACGCACTTTCCTATAATCCACATGCATTTATTTTTTCCAATTCGAATGATCATATCTAACATACTTTAAAAAAAACAAACTATGAGGAAACCTCTCCAATTGCATTTTGGGTTAGGATGCAGCATATTGAGATACGACTTAGACTGTGAATCTGAATATAGAGGGTTGAACTGGAATATAGAGGGTTGAATATAGAGGTTGAACCTTTCCCTCTCAATTCCAGGGTGTGGTGGTGGTGGTCCCTCGGGCTCTAGTTGAGCTGATGGGTTACCTCTATCTCCACGAAATGTCTCAGTTACTCAGTGATACGGTCTGGATCTGTGTCCCCACCCAAATCTCATGTCTAATTGTAATCCCCAATGTTGAAGGAGGGGCCTGGTGGGAGGTGATGGGATCATGCGGGCAGAGTTTCCCCTTGCAGTTCTCATGATGCTGAGTGAGTTCTCATGACATTTGGTTGTTTAAAAGCATGTGGCACCTCCCCCTTCTCTCTCTTCCTCCTGCTCCGGCTATGTGAAGACATACCTGCTCCCTCTTCACCTTCTGCCATGATTAAAGTTTCCTAATACCTCCCTAGTCATGTCTCCTGTACAGCCTGCAGAACTATGAGTCAATTAAACCACTTTTCTTTATAAACCACCCAGTTTCAGGTATTCCTTTAGAGCAGTGTGAGAATGGATGAGTACACTCAGAGTTCCCTCTCATTGCAGTGGTGCATGCAATGGTGCCTAGCAAAGTGGCCCATGGTAGGGGAGCAGTGGATGCCCTGCCCTGACATGCCATGCATTATAGTTGAGTTAGGATGAGAAGCTTTGGGCACAGAGGAGCAGGCAAATAATTGAAAGTGAAACATTTGTGAAGCGGAGGTGAAACATTTGTGAAGCGGCAGTGAAACCAACACAGGACCCTGGAGACCCAGGGGGGCAGGCGGAAACTCCTGTTTCACTCGGGAGCACCTGCTGGACGCTGCCTGCAGCTTTCTCAAACTTCTCTGAGTCAAGAATCACCCACGGTACTGTGCCAAGAGCCTTCGTTCAGTTGATCTGGAGGCTTTCTTATACCTGGTTTCCAGAGTTGGGTTCCAGGACGTTTCCACCGCTCTCTTCTCAGGACGTGTTGTATTTATTTGCCCTGCTCCAGCAGCCGTGCTGGTGGGTATGCTTGATGCAGCCTCTCATCCTGGGCGGTACATTTATTTTCTCATGTGTACTAGTTTAATAATCTGAAAACGATTCCTCTCTCATAGTTTTACATCACATTTTAAAACATTCTGCTTCTGCCTCTTCCTTGTCAATGCTGCTTCAGCTCCTTCACCATTTGCTCCGTGGACACTGGGTGCCTGTCCTTAGATCTGAATTCTTAGAGGCCATGTTCTTTCCACCCATGGAGATGTTTTTAATATTTTTGTTTTTGTTGTTGAATAATAGATTGTAGTTTATGCTCCTATCATTCAGTATGCTTATTTTATAACAGAACTTCCTCTTGTTTAAAAAAAATATAAACTGCTTTCAGCACTGTTTTTTTTTTATTATTATTATACTTTAAGTTCTAGGGTACATGTGCATAACGTGCAGGTTTGTTACATATGTATACTTGTGCCATGTTGGTGTGCTGCACCCATCAACTCGTCAGCACCCATCAATTCATCATTTATATCAGGTATAACTCCCAATGCAATCCC
>NW_016804423.1:4636186-4648845 GCF_001698545.2 Rhinopithecus bieti | reverse complement strand
CCCATCATCCCTTCAATCCCCATCATCCCTTCAATCCTCATCATCCCTTCAATCCTCATCATCCCTTCAGTCCCGATCATTGCTTCAATCTTCATCATCCCTTCAATCCCCATCATCCCTTCAATCCTCATCATCCCTTCAATCCCCATCATCCCTTCAATCCCGACCATCCCTTCAATCCCCATCATCCCTTCAATCTCGATCATCACTTCAATGCTGGTGTCCTGTTCTTTATCCACTCCTTGCCCAGCATCAGTTCTGCTCCTGGGATCTCCATTCTTGTCCTTGGCGCCAGCCCATTGTCACACTATCTTGGCGGCTTTTCATCCAAACGTCCACCTTTCTAGGCTGCTCTACCCCCTTCCTTCAGCTGGGAAAGGCAGTTGATCAGCATGGGCAGCCTCCCCTGGGTGTGGTGTTCATGGCAGAACTCATCTTCTTCTGGGAGACGGAGACTAGACTGGCCTCTTCTCTCACCTCTTTTGTTTCTAATTCTCTCCCTCTGGGCTCAAACCTGCACACTGAAATCCCACTCCCATCCTGCCCTGGTCATTCCAGAATCTATCACTCAACAAATAATGAGTCAGGTCCACTGTGCACCAGGCTGGGGCCAGGCACTGGGCTTCAACACAGAACAGAGTGAGCTTCCCTGCCCCCCAGCAGTCCCCTTCCAGTGTGTGGGCCAATGGCTCCCTATGCCTTGTCCTGGGCCTGTACCGGGGATTTGGACCTGGAGCCCCCTGTGCCACTTTCCTGAGTGGAATCTCCATGCATGGACCCTCCTCCAGGTTCGGCCCCCACTTCACTCCTCAGGTGCTTCAGGGGCTCAGACCAGCATGGGCTCCACCCAACACTGGGAAAAGCCCCATTTTCATGTTTAAATCTGGTAAAATAGTGCAGCCAAACTTCTATCATGTTTAGAAAACTGGTGGAACAAATACCCCCATGTTATACTTTTTAGAAGAATCTGGCATTTGTGGCTGGCCACACTCCCCACACTCATGGGGACTATGTGTGTGAAGCCTGCTCCATGGCTGCCATTGATGGGGACAGTGTGTGTGTGAAGCTTGCTCCATGGCTGCCATTGATGGGGACTGTGTGTGTGAAGCCTGCTCCATCGCTGCCATTGATGGGGACTGTGTGTCTGAAGCCTGCTCCATTGCTACCATTGATGAGAACTATGTGTGTGTGAAGCCTGCTCCATCGCTGCCATTGATGGGGACTGTGTGTGTGAAGCCTGCTCCATTGCTGCCATTGATGGGGACTGTGTGTGTGTGAAGCCTGTTCCATCACTTCCTTTCTCCTATTTCCCTTCCAGCCCTTTTCACTCATTTTAAAATAATGGCAGGACAGTGCAACAAATATGCAGAAAGGGAGAAGAGAAAACGGGAAAATACTTACAGAAGTCAGAATAAATATGGAAGTGACTTTGGGGAGCGTCGCCACCTGTGTTTCTTCTTCCCTGCAGAAGTGTGGCCTCTCTCTCCCTCCCTCAAGACCGTCTGTTTCCTAATTATCAACAGGTGGGCTTACAGCTATATTCAGAAAGCAACACCTCTCCCAACTGCAATCTTCTCCCTGGAATGCTAAAACCTATTGTATTTTCCCTGGGAAGAAAAAAAAATGTCTATTTCTCACAGACTGTGCTAAACCTGCCCTGGTGAATTCAGCTGAGGTCCCCACTGTGGACCAGGAGCAGGATGCAGTGTAAACATCAGAGCGCTGCAGGGTCTCTCGTAGCCTTCATGGAAAGAGAAGCCCCAGAAGGACAGTCCTGTGCAGCTGTTTGCCCAAATCAGCTCTGAGCGCACTTGGGCAGGGTAACACCTAGTCATCCCTGGTCTTCATGAAGACCCTCAAGCTGAAACCTCAGACCTCTCACACATGTGCCCCCTTCTAAGCAACCAGAAAGAGTCCTGGCTATTTTATATTAATATCTCATTATGTTTTTCCTTAATGGGGACTAGATTGTATAAGCTTTAGCCCTCCCCAGAAACCTTGATTCACCTCTAGTTGTGAGATTCAAGGAATAATGGAATAAACACAAGTTGGGGTTTAGGCAAGAATTTGAGACCTGCCCTTCCTGTTCCTCACCCAACCATGAGTCCAGTACACAGTGTTGTCCTCCAACACACCTGAGTGGGCCATGGTGCAGTTCAATACCAGGAAAAGTCAAAGAGAAAATGACTGCTATTTAAACACATTTTTAAATTTCTATACTACACCATCTATTAACCACATATCTCATAAGTTACAGAGAAGTAGCAGGTCCTGGTGCCAGACAAGACCATGACATCCTGCTCTTACCATCCTTCTTCCTATGCAGTAGACGAGGGGCTGGACGTGCTTCTTAACTTAACTAATGTCTCAATATCCCTAAAAGGTATCCTTTATCCCTCATCCTGTGATTGCAGAATGAAAGCATACATCAATGAGCAGCACGGAATTACTTTCATCCCTAACACCAAGTGGCCAAAGGCAAACCAGTCTGAAAATGGATGAAGGCACCAATGGGAAGCAAGGAGCTCTGGTCGTAGCTTTACAGGTTTTCACAAGCTAAGGTGCAAAACTGTTTGTACTGTATTCTCTCTCTCTCCCTCCTTCTCTCTCATTTCTTCATTTTATTCTGAAGAAAGTAGAGAAAGAGCCCATGAGGCAGGGCTCAAGGCCTCAATTCTGTGCTTTGTTTCAGTAATTTGCCTAGTCTGGGGAAGCCAAGCAGTGCAGACACAGGGCAGGGAAGCAGACGTGGCACGCACCCCCCACCATCAGCCCCCAGAAGGAGCCACGCTCAGGAATGGGAACCTTGGAGGCAGAGCACCTAACCATAGAGAGCCCCATGAGAAGGTGTTTCCATACACTGAGAACTATGTTGCTTCTCATGTTTCTAAATGGAGGCAGCCATACCTGCTGGGTGATAGGTGTGAACGGCTCACCATGCCTGCTGGGTGATAGGTGTGAACGGCTCACCATGCCTGCTGGGTGATAGGTGTGAACGGCAGCCATGCCTGCTGGGTGATAGGTGTGAACGGCTCACCATGCCTGCTGGGTAATAGGTGTGAATGGCTCGCTCACACTTGTACCAGAGATAACAGCTCTGTTCCTGTGAACACCTGTGTGGTCTCAGGCATTTGGTTGAGATCCTCGCATTGTTTCACTCCATCCCACAACAGCCAGTCAATACACGTGGTCCATTCCAAATGAGGAAACTGAGGTTTGGAGAGGTTAGGAAGCCGTTTGGTACCAGCAAGCAGTAGAATTAGAACTCAGATATGCCCGACACCAGAAACCTGTGCTCTTGACCCCATGTGTCTTCACAGTAGAAAATCATTCCACCTACATGAGACAGTAAGGGAGTAGGAGGACACACATGTATTTAATTCACAAATGACCAGAATGTTCTAATACTGTGTCCTGAATGCCACCATCTGTCCAAATACATCCTGGTTTCCCTAATTGCAGGAAGGCTGAGGCGGTGTCTCTGTGGAGACAGTGCGGACTCTGAATCCAGGCGGGGTGCATTTTCAGTGGTCATGCTCCTGCAGGTGCCTTTCCTGGATGCCAAGGCCTACACACTCCCTCCACCGGAACTCCCTTGGACTTACCAAACCAGGGTGTGTTTGGTTGTTGCTTGTCACAACTCTGCCCTACAGCCCTGCGCAGTGGCAGGGCCCCCCACCACCGTCCCCCCCACCCCAGTCTGGCTGTGGCCTACTTTTGCTACAACATTTTCATTGTGGACCCTACTTTGTCCACATCTTATGTTTTTCTTATTGCTGCTTTTTTAATTAAGAAGTTAATTCATTATCACAATGTAAAATACAAAACCAGAGAGAGGATAAAAAAAAAATTGTAATCCGATTATTACACACACACACCATAAACATTATTTAGCTCTTTCTTCCGTTATTTTTCTATGAATGTGTGTTTTACATAGTTCTGAGAACAAGCATTACATAAAATGTTGTATCCTGCTTTCACTTAACATTTTATCACCAGCATGTTCTATGTAGTTAAAAAGAAATGTTTCACAAGCATTATTCTTGAATGGCTTTGTAATAGTCCATAAATCAGATATACTATGACTTAACCATTCTATGATTAACAGGTATTTACCAACTAGTCTCTATTACGTCTTACAGGGTGGTAATGAACATCTTCCTGCATAATATATATTTTTTTCATTTTGCATTATTTCTTTGGAACTAAATTATAGAAGTGGAGAAAGAAAGGGTGCTGACATTCTTCAGAGTGTTGATAAATATTGCCAAATTGCTTAGGAATAACAAAGGGCTATTTTTCAATTCCACAAACCTGACAGTTTTTAGTATAATCTTTGAAGATATTTGCTCATTTGATTAAGAAAAAAAATCCCTGCCCTTTTACCTCCTGCCAAGTCCCTTAGATTCAGTCCTCCTGCTAGAAAGCCATGAACCCACTCTCTGCCCCGGTAATCTTCAACACAGTTCTCACCTCCCTGGATGAAGTGTGATTGCCTGAGGAATTGTTTTATGTTGCTATTGCCTTCCCTCCCTACCAAGCCATTCAGATCTAAGTTCTCAGTCCTGCTGGCTCTAACCTACATTGCTGCCTAACAAGCTTTCAAAATGTCCTTCTAGCTTTCACCATGAATATGTGGAAGATAAAACATCATATACATATTAAAGTGTCAAATCCATATTTTCTGTCTCTTTGTCCCCAAAACCACTTTATGAAGTACAATAATCAGGGAAGCATCTGGATAGACTCAACAACAACAACTGTAATTACGATGTATTGAGTTTACTATGTGCCAAACACAGTATATTAAGAACCGTGTCATATTTTAACTAATCCTTTCCAGAAGACAATGACGTAAGCATTACAGGACCACAACTTCTTGTCCGAAATCCCCAGACCCGGTTGTTTTTCGAATTCATAACTTCCAGACTTTAGAACTTGTTTTTCAGGATTTATAACTTCCAGATTTTAGAACAGTCTACTGTAGTTTTGTAAAATACCATATATTATATCATATGCCAAGGGATCTGAGGCAGGAGACTGTCACTGAACATTAATATTTCCACAGTTAAGTGTATGAATATCAAATAGAATAGGGATTATAAATAGCTTCACATCAGTTGAGGTCAGGGTTTATTAGAAAATGCTACCAGATGAAAGACAATGAGAGAATATTTGCATTTCTATTCTCTCTGTCATGGAGGTAATCACTTAACTCATATAAAACCAGTGTCTAGTTATTAACTAATAATTTGAGAAGGGATCTATAACACAGTTTTGCTTTTGACCACTGAAATTCTTACCTAAATTGACAAACTGGCCACAATTCAAAGTAGTGTTAGTGCACAGGGTGGGTTTAAGCATAAATATCTACGAATTTACATTGAGCTAGTGTAACATGTGCCTGGATCAACTTCTGCCCAGAAAGTCAAGGATCAAGGACAGGTAACCACTTTATACTTTTCCTAACATATTTTTTTCACAGGTAATAATGAATATTGCTTGACCATTTGTAGAGCAGTGACCTAGAACCAAAGAGATTTTTAAAACAATGAAAAGTATTACTAATCGAAAATAGAAACTTTAAAAGAAAGACAGCTGAAGAGAGAATTATATGATTAGAAAATACACTTCAATTCTCAATAACTTATACAGAATGGATAAAATAGAAAAAAAGGAGAAAATATAAAACACAATTTAAGAGACATGTAGAATAATATAAGCAAATAACAGAAAAATGTAAGAAAAATAAAAGTTAAATATATAAATTAATCATAATATTAAATATATTTTCTATCAGAATTCTAGGAGGAAAAATAGATTGAAGAAGACAATATTTGAAAAGATAATGATTGGAAGGTTTTATTACTTTTAAAAGACATAAATTTTTATAATTTAGGGAGACAGGCAATAAATCCCAAGAAGGGAAATTTAAATCTGCTGAATTAGCTACAACCTATAATACTGTCAAATATTAAATGATAAAAAAAGACCTTTTAAAATATTATCAAGGAAAAGGTAGATTTCCCTAAAATTAAACATAATTAACAAAGGAGCTGGCTTCTCAATAGTTATAGGAGAAGCTGAAGGCAGTGAATAATATCTTCAAAAACATGGAAAAAAGATGTTTACTTGAAATTGCCTACCAGCTAATTGTACTTTTGAAAATGATAATGAACGAAAGACATTTTTAAAAACTGTGATTGATTTTTATTAAAGTAAACTTTTATAGAGCAAACTCTATGAAGAGAGAAAGGATTCCCCAGAAAAAAGGTCCAAGATGCAAGAAGAAATGTTTAGCACACAAATAGTAAATGTGTGAATACGTCTAAACAAGCATTAACCATGGAAATAATAACATATAATTTGTGTGGTTAAAAAATAACAAGATAGAACTAGTTATATATACAACATATAATTTATACTGAAAGAACTCCTGCATTCCTGCATTATTTGTGAAGAGGGTAAATATTAGCAGTAAACTTTGGTTAAGTGGCCCATATCTTTCTTGATATTCCTAGGATAATCAATAATATCATAGAAATAGAATGTATTACTCCAAACTTGAAATTGCAAATAAGACAGGGAGGAAAAAAGTTTCAATCAATTTAAAAAGAAGGGTACCGAACAGAAGGGGAAAAAAAACCTGGAAAAGGCAGGACAAATAGAATGCATGAATAAAATAGGAGTAAGGAATCCAAAAATACAACCAGTACTTTCAATCAAATATAAACGAATAAACTTCCTAATTTAATATTATGGGGGTTATTAGTCTGAATTTTAAAAGTTTCCAACTGAATGCCATTTAGAAGAGCTCTATCTAAACAGAATGCCCATAGACAGGTAAAATGCAAAAAGATGGAAAATATAATTTCAAACAAATAACTTAAAAAGCTGGTACAGATGATGAATATATAATCAGTTGGAAGCAAAAAAAAAAAAAAAAAAAAAAAGACAAAAGCTTACTAGAGATTTTTTTTAAAAAAAAGGAAGAGATTCACTATATATTGACAATAAGGCTCAATTCACTAGGAAAGTATAAAATAATCCTAAACATTTTTATTCTTATTAACATAGCTCAAAACATATATAAAAACAAAATAGATAAAATTATAAAATATTGGTAAATCTAGTATCATATGGTAGATTTTAAAATAACTCCATAAATATTTGAAAGACCAAGCAGACAAAAATCAGTCAGGATATAAAATATTTGAATACTACTATTAAAGAGGTTGATGTAGTAGAAATATATAGAAGTAGAGAATAAAATGTGATTTTTTTCCACTCAAGAAATATTTACAAATACTGACCATATACTAGAATATAAGGCCAATTGCAACATGTTTTAGCACATTACTATAACAGACACATAGTTTCTAACTGCACCCAAATTTTTTAGATTCTAAGACCCAATTTTCTTTTTCTATTTTTAGAGTCTTTGAAGTTGTGATATGTCTTAAAATCAGTGACTTCTTATACTTGCTCTTGTCATTTTTTATCCACATTTTAGGATTTCTGAAATCAAAATACTTTTTAGAATCAATAGCACTCTAAACTCAATATAATGTATTAAGCTCAAAATTAACAAAATAATTTTAAAACAAATCTGTATATTTGTGAAATACAAAATACATTTCCAAAAACCTCATAAGTCAGAATAGCATTTATAGTGAAAACTGGTAAATACTTAGGACTGAGCAATAAAATTACTAGGTATCAAGAATTACAGGATGCAGCCAAAGTCATAATAAGAGGCAAATTTGTAGTCTTAAACTATTATATAAGAAAAGAAAAAATCTAGAAGTTAATGAACTACAAGATTAAGAGAATAGACCCAACAAAGTAAAAGAAAGAGAATTAGAACAAAATATTATGTACTTGAAAATAAAGAAATGGGAGAAAGAATCAACAAAGCCAAAATTTGGTTCTCTGACAAAGACTAATAAAATTAATAAATCTCTGGCATATAATCGAGGTTAAAAAGGATAAAAGTCAAATATACATTGCACAAATTAAAATACTGGCAATAATGAACATACAACAAACATTTTAAAATATCCTAGGGTTATCAGAAAAAATTTAAGCCAACCAATGTGAAAAAATGTGAAAATGACAAATTCTGACATAGCACAAGTTATCCAAACTAATGCAAAAAGAACCAAATAGTCCTATAATCATTAAATACTTTGAATCAATATTTAAAATCTAACTTCAGAGAAAATACAGATGATTTTACAGTTGAGTTTTACCAAGCATTGAACAATTTCACTACAACACTGTTCCAGAGAAGATAAATATTTCTCAAATTCATGTATTGTATTGGTTATCAAAATCAAGAATAATTTAAGAAAGATGACAAGCCAGTCTCATACATGAACAAAAGCACTCATAAACACAAATGCAAAAATACGACATTGTAAGCAAATGGAATCTAGGTCCAAATTGAGTTTATTATAGGACTTTAAGGTTTCCTTTGCATTAAAAATTACACTATTATATTAACAGCCCCAAATAGAAAAAACCATATGCCAGATGCTGAGACTTTTTATACCATTCTGGTAATACAGATGGCATGGTATTGGTACTATACTGACAAACAAATGAAACAGAATATAGAATTTAGAAACAGACCCACACATATATAGAAACTTAATTTCTAACAGAGCTGGCATTGTGGGTGACTGAAGAAAGAAAGGGACAACTAGCAGCCCAATGAAGCCAAGAATTGGGCCTCCCTACCTCACACCATTACACCATGTACAAAACAATGCACTAGTAGTTAACATGTGAAATGATATTTTTTTTTAATTTGGAAGAAAATATGGGATATCAACTTTGTATATTTTAGGTAAAGAAAGTTTGTTTTTTAAATAAAGAAACGAAAACTACAAAACAGCAGAAAAGATGGATAATTCAACTGTATTAATACTTAGAATTTCTGTTCACCATAAAGGTACTGCCACACATAACCATCAAAGAAATAATATCCAGACTCTAGGAAGAACTCTGAAGCAATCAATCAGAAGAAGACCATCAACTTCATAGAAAAATGAATAAAAGATAAGAGCCGACACTGAACAGGAACAAAAATATGAGGTATCAGCGAATATAGGACACACTGTCTCCTATACTAACCTGGTAAATGCAAAGCTAAGCTACAGTGAAATCCCATTCACACTTACTGGATGAATTAAAATATAAAGTCTGATGATATTCAGTATTCACAGAGGCAGAGCAGCTGCATCTCCTTTACACCATCCGAGGGGCAGGAAATTTGACACACCATTGGTCATCTCCTACCAGTGTTGCACAGGCTCGTGCTGAGGAACTGGCCACACAACTCTGAAGGTACCACTAATGCATGTGCAATAATACAAGCACAAGAAAGTCCTGAAAGCCCTGTTTATGATCAGGAAACCAAAACCAACAGCACTGCATGAAACCCATATGTCTATGGCCTCTGAAGGGATGAATGAAAGGTGTTAAATAGCAGTGAAAAAAGGAATGACTCTCAAAAATACAATGTTGACTGAACAAAACGGGGAACAGAATCATAGAGAATAATAATATATATGGTTGAAGTCAGTCATACTGAGGTCAGCAAACAATCAGTGCTATTTAGTGTGTTGTTAAGGAAGGGGAACATCAGACACCGGGTCCTATTGTGGGGAGGGGGGAGGGGGGAGAGATAGCATTAGGAGATATACCTAATGTAAATGACGAGTTAATGGGTGCAGCACACCAACATGGCTCATGTATACATATGTAACAAACCTGCACGTTGTGCACATGTAACCTAGAACTTAAAGTATAATAATAATAATAATAGAATGCATCAACATCTGTGGAAACGCTAAAGACAAGCAAAGGGATGGCTGCACACACAGGACAGCAGTGGCTCCCTCTGCAGGACCGGAGGAGCTACACAATGCAGGAGCCCGGGGGGAGCTGGGTAGACACTGACATTCTGTGATTTCAAGCTGAGTGGTGAATCAATAATTTCTAGTTTTATTTTTTAATTTGTGTTATTTGTTTTATAGTATTTTTATTTATGATCTATTTTGTAATGATATTTTAATAAGATTAAGTTTAGCAATTTAAAAGTAGAAATTAAAAGCAAAGGTATCAAAATCCCCAAATGACGATCACAAAAATTACAACCGTAACAACGCGTAACGATTTTTAAGCACTCACCATGGGCAGATGCATGGTGTTCCTTATGATAGCATCTCCATGATACAAGTGCTGTTCATGTGCATGTGTCCATCTTACAGATGCATGCAGCCAGACCCTGGTGAGGAAACAGCTTCCCCAGCTTCGTGTTTGAACTATCTGATTCCAAACCCTTGCCATCAGCCTATGTGGGGTAAACTCCTTTAAAAAGAAGTAAGTGTTGAAAAGGAGATATAGTTGATGAGATTTAAATAAAAGTTAAATCTGAAAACCACTGAGATAAAAAGCTTGAAAGATGAAGGACAGGGAAGGTTAAAATAAAAGTCTAAAATCCACTAGTTGTAAAGTGAAAAAGAATAAGAACAAATGAGATTAGGATTTAAGAACAGAAAACCAATGTTAAACCAACAAAAAAATTTTAGAAAGACAGGTAAGATTGACAAAAATATTTTTGAAAAGAAGAAGGCAGACTTGAAGCGCCAGAGCAGATGAGGACAGAGGCTGCTCCTGGGAGCTTTGCCCATGCACATCACCCCAAAGGGCTATGCAGCCCCTGGCAGCAGAGGCAGGGAGCTCGGGCAGGACCCGCCCTGGCCAGGTTCCCTTTTCACCTCCGCTTCTCCCTCTGACTTGCCAGCAAGCTCCAAGCACCTGCTGTCTGCAAGGTGGGGAGTCCGCTGCAGGTACAAGAGAGGCTGGGTCTCAAAGGACTTCCCAACCAGGGGCTGTTTAGAAGAAATGGGATTGGGGGTGGTTGTGGGGAGAAGCACCTTGAAACTGAGGAAACTGTGTGCACCGAAGTTAACTGCAATGAAAATAAGAGAAAGAAAGAAAGAGGAGAAAATGTATCACCATCCCATGGCCTATATTCACCTTCTTTCAGGAAGGAACCAAAAAGCCAGCAAGTCCCGTTGCACACCTCTCACATTTAAGAAGAGAGACAGCGGGCGTAGGAAGAGGCACCCTTTGTTTGCGGGAGATGGAAGGCAATGAGAAGCAGTTTGTGAGAATCATAAATAGAAATAATATGCAAGTCTTCCCATCAATCATAATGGAGGTGTCTAATTGATGCATCTTTATTATAAGCTTTTCCAAGTACAAAATAGCATCAGTTAATTCTGTTTTTTTAAGCGAGTTTTTTCTATACTAAACCTTTGTTTTACAAATCAGTTTTGTACTTCTCCACTCCTTACACCTGGAAATTTGCTCCTCCTGAAGGTAGAATAGATAAGAGAAGAGTTTGTTTGTTTACAAGTTGAGGCCGGGAGTGAAGGAAAGAAAAAATTTCCCACGTATTTTCAAAGACTTTTTTTCTCCTACTATGTAACACACCTTTCTCCTACCTTGACATGATTTATACAATTCGCTCTGAACTCACATATGTTTGAATCACTTTTCACTTTTACCTACAAAGCTCCTGTGAGGGAGACCTGTGAATTTGATTGTAGACAACTCCTAAGATTTACTAAGACAAGCAGAAAAGTTCCATTGCCTGTTACCTCAAATAAAATCCACAGGTTAAGAGCTGTAATCTTCCTGCTGCTTACCAAATATGCAGAAACACCTGCACTGATGTAAGAAGACCCGTAAAAATATTGCATCGTTTAGTTAGTATCTCCGAAAAACACTGATTCGGACAAAATACTCATTGTGCCATTGAGCAGCATGAGTGCGTCAGGTGACAGGCCAGCAGCAGGGACACTTTGCCATGGCTTATGACATCAGCTTGCTGATTCAGGAAGAATGGGTGATCTAGAAAGATCTGACAGGCTGCATAATCTACTTTTCCTGTTGAGAGAGCAAAAGCTAAGAGGGGATTTTTCTCCTTCAAACTTGTGGGTTTTGAATGTCAAATCAGATATTTCAATTTCATCATTTTTACAGCAAATAAGAGTGTCTTTCTAATTTTATTTACGTGTGTATGTATTTTGAGACAGGGTCTTGCTCTGTTCCCCAGGCAATCAGAGCTCACTGCAGCCTTGGACCCCAGGGCCCAAGTGATCCTCCCACCTCAGCCTCCCGAGTGGCTGGGACTGCTGGCTTGAGTCACCATGCCCAGCCTGATTCTCACTCTAAGATTGACACCGTTCAACCAGATCGCCTAGAGCAAGGAAGCATCACTTAAATCCTAAGTAGCTTAAACTCCACCCAGTTATGAAAACGAATTCCCCATGGAACGTAGACCACAGATATTTAAATCACTGTGGGTCAAATAAGGCAACCTGGGGAGATGCCTGGCTCTGCATGGAGGCTGATGGGAGAAACCTCCATCCAGGATGGAGACATGGCCTTGCAGGGTGGGGCTGCACAAACCTGCCTCGAATCCCAAGGTGTTCCCATCTTCCCAGAACAACACACCAGATGTGCCTGTGCCTGACACAGACACACACAAACACACACACAGACACACACGGACACACACACAGAAACAGACCTAGACACAGACACACACACAGACACACAGACACGGACACACAGAAACC
>NW_016804423.1:4628335-4635954 GCF_001698545.2 Rhinopithecus bieti | reverse complement strand
AGACACAGAAACACACATGGACACGTACACAGACACACATGGACACACACACAGAAACAGACATAGACACAGACCCACAGAAAGACACACACACACGCAGAAACAGACACACAGACAGACATAGACACAGAAACACACATGGACACGTACACAGACACACATGGACACACACACAGAAACAGACATAGACACAGACCCACAGAAAGACACACACACACGCAGAAACAGACACACAGACAGACATAGACACAGAAACACACATGGACACGTACACAGACACACATGGACACACACACAGAAACAGACATAGACACAGACCCACAGAAAGACACACACACACGCAGAAACAGACACACAGACAGACATAGACACAGAAACACACATGGACACGTACACAGACACACATGGACACACACACAGAAACAGACATAGACACAGACCCACAGAAAGACACACACACACGCAGAAACAGACACACAGACAGACATAGACACAGAAACACACATGGACACGTACACAGACACACATGGACACACACACAGAAACAGACATAGACACAGACCCACAGAAAGACACACACACACGCAGAAACAGACACACAGACAGACATAGACACAGAAACACACATGGACACGTACACAGACACACATGGACACACACACACACACAGAAACAGACACACATGGAGGCCCACACAGACACACAGGAACACACACACAGAAACAGATGTACACACAGACACACACACACACAGAAACATACACAGACAGACACGGACACACACAAACACAGACACAGATAGACACAGGCGACACAGAAACTTACACAGACAGACACACACGGACAGAGAGACATGGACACACACACAGAAACACAGACACACATAGACTCACACCCAGAAACACACAGAGACACACACAGACACACAGGGACTCACACACAGAAACAGACAGACTGACACACACAGACACACAGAGAGATGTACACACAGACACACATGGACACAGACATACAGAGATACACACACAGACAGAAACACACAGACACACACAGACACAGAGACACACACAGACATACACACGTGGAATTTGGAGATCCATTTCACTGGATGATTCTGAGACTTGTGGATGGAAACAAACCGTTCTATTTATTAGCCATGAGGACTTGTGCAATTGAAACCCTTTTCCATGTCCAAGTGTCCTCACCTGTGTGATGAAGATAATCACGGCTGCATCACTCAGCTGTGTGAAGGTTCAGTGAAATACTTGAGAAGAGCCCAGCTCAGTGCCTGACACTTAGTAAGAAATGTATAAATGGGATTTATTTCTGTAATTCATTACTATTCAAATGCCTCCCATAATGCATTTCTATTAAATTTATTTTTAATACATGATACAACTTATATAATGAGTATAGTATAATAAAATCAATCATAAATCGCTGTCATTCTGTTACTATTTTGGCTGGAGAGAGGGTGAGTGCGTGGCCCAGGTTTGAGGAGGCAGGACCAGGTTCCATAGCGTATGAGCCACTTTATCCCAAGGGCAGGGAGAAGACACTGGGTCCTTCTGCACAGAAGAGCGTTAAGTTCACATTTTTGGGTGGTCACGCTGGTGGTGGGGGCAGGACAGATGGGCGGAGGCCAGTTAGGAAACGCACAGGGGCCCGGTGAGGGTGGCAGTGCCCAGAGCAGCTGTAGGCAGGGCTCTGAGAAGTAGCCGCCAAGGGCTGCTTAGGAGTAGAACTGAGGCTGATTGGACGTGTTTAGTGAAAGTGTTTTCTGACTTGGATGTCTGGGCAGCTGGCGATTCTCCCGGTCAGGAGCACAGGAGGGCAGCAGGCTCAGCGCTCATGCCTTTAACCCGCCCTCCCAGAGGAGCCCGCACCCAAGTCCTGTCTCGGGTTGGCTTCCAGGGAACCCTAAATGAAGATAAGGGCTGCAGATCACTAAAGCGGCGACCAGAGCCTTCAGCCTCAGCGCTGCGGGATCATGGCACCAGATGGAATGCATCCCTTAGGGGCTTCTGGTGACTCCCCAGCACAAAGCACCCACCAGAGAGCCAGAGGCCCTGCAGGGGTCCAGAACAGAGGGGTTGCCCAGTTGGCCAAAGGTCAAAGCTGGACTCGAGCCGCTGAGATGCTCCAGCTGCACACCAGTGGGCAAGCCTCAGACCTGCCAGGGACAGGGCAGCATCTTCAGGGAGGATGGGTCACACCCAGGCAGCAGCTCTGATAACCAGGTTCCCCCTCCGCAGCAGGCAGAGGACATCAGTGACCGCCCCCGGAGCTCACTCACTAGCTAATAGGCACAGAGCCTTGCTACTCAAAGTGTGGCCCACGGAGCAGCAGCTCAACATCTCCCGGGAGCTTGCTGGAAACACAGAATGTCACGCCCCTCCGAGCCCCTTGAATCAGAATCTGCATTCCAGCCAGGTGCCTGGGGACTTGCACGCACGCTCAGGCTCGAGTGGCAGTGACCTATGGAATACTGACTCCAGATTACAGCTAAATATGGACAACTTATTATCAGAGGCTCTCTGCTAACTCCAGATCACAGCTAAACAAACATCTAGATGTATGTGCACATGTTGTGTTATGTGTGCACATGTGTGCAGGCGCGTGACATGTTCATTCAAAATGTTTGCATTCATTTGCGTGCTGAGCACACCAGGCCAGTGCAGTAGCGCTGGGCGACTCAGCCATGGCTCTCTCCCCCGCACCGATGCAGCTTAGTGCAACCTTCCTTATACAGGTGCGCATGTGTAACTGGCGAGAGCCAGAGCGTCTGTGATTACAGGGCATCTCCCACCCTCAATTCTTGCACCGGACGAATGTTAAACAATAAGGAAACAGCCAAACACCACAGAGAAAACCTTACTTTAAACAAGAAACGGACATCCTGGCAGTCCCACCTTGCCTGTCTGCTTGGAAAGCCAAGGCCAGGAGGCGAGTGACGGCCAGTGAGTCTGCTTCCCAAACCCTCTCCCTGCTCTCCCACCTGGGCTGTGCTCCGCGCTGTCCCCATTCAGAACTTCCCACCAGCCCACACTCACCCAGCCTCTCCCAAAAGGCCAGTCTGAATCACACATCCTCTAAGAAACTTCCCCAGGTGATCAAATAGCTACATTTGGAAGCCAAAATTCAAGGTACGAGCTAACAAATTTAACTAGGTTAATATGTTTCTACACGAGATCTCTCAAACAGAAACACCATTCCCAGTTTTAAATCGAGACCCGATGGCCTGGTTCATACAATCTTGCCTGACACTTAATTGTCTTCGGTGATTCCAAACGTTTTCGCTGCACTTTTTGCAGTGGAAACCCACGCCCCTGGGTCTGTCGCTTTTAGGACCTCACGGTCCTGACTTCAGGGTCAGTGGCAACTGAAAATTAGAAGTTTAAAAGAACAGAACAATTGGAAAGATCTTTTTCAAAATGATTGCCAGAACCTCCAACCAGGCAAGCAGCACCCTCATCTCCAGGGAGGAAGGCTCCTCAGCAATGGCTCTCCAAGGAGGCCCGGAGGAGCTGCAGCTGGAACCGTGGGGCAGGAAGTGCCGCCAGGGAAGCGCCAGGCTTGGGTAATGAGGAAGAAGGGGCTGACCAGGAGATGCTCTGTTATCACTGGAGTTAGAATGGGACCAGCCCTGGAGGTGCCACCTTCTTCCCTCCCATGTCCTCCTCGTGCTGTTGTGGAGGCCGTGCAGGTGGAACCAGTGATGGCTGGGATGGGGACACCCGAGATGCAGTGGGAGAGGGAGGGAGTGCTAGGACCTCCTAGCCAGCTTCCTTAAGACGGGGCAAGGACCCCTTTGTGTACCTTGAGTTCCCAGTGTCCCCTGGTGGACAGGTGTGAGCAGCATACACCAATGAGCTTAAAGAGTTTAATTCAAAAAAACCTCCAAAACAGGTCAACTTGACGTTTCCTGACTCCCTCAGGGTTCGGTCATGAGGTGGCCAAGCAGCCCCATTAAGCCATTATGATGTCCTGAGCTGATGCCAGCTAGACCAGCAGCTGCGACGTGTCAACTCCACTCCTCTGTGGCTTGGACAATGGTGATTCATGCAAGGTGTACAGTGATTCATTCCCCACCCTGTCAAAGTGAAACTTCAGCCACTGCTGGGGTCACCATGCCTCAGGGAGAGGGAGCATGCAGACATTTAGAGGGATGAGGTGTAGTTTAACATCAATGTCTGCAGACATCGATGTCCGGGTGGGCCCGCTGGGAGCTGGGTAATAAGTGGAGTCCCACCCCATCTGGCCCCACAGACCTGGACGACAGCTATCTTCCCAGTTCCTAGCTGTACACCTGGAATGGAAATGTTCTGTGAGATCAGAATGGCCTGTGGGATGAGAGCCCTCAGTGTGAAGAGTTTGATGGAAGCCTCAAAGTTGCCCCCTTGCCAGACGAACGAGCAAGCCTCAGATGAACTCCAGAAGGGTCTAAAGGGTGCATGGGCCATCCTGCCACATCTCCAAGTAGCTCCCTCGGAAGCCTGGAGCAATGACCAACCCAACAGTGCGTGCCTGGGTGCAGCCCGCACCTGCCCTGGCATCTGTGCTGGAACGGTCCCATGGCGTCGGGGATGTGGGACCAGCATTGACCTGGAAAGCATGTGGGTTCCCATCTCTCACAGGAAGTAGGACCAGAAACAGTGACACCTACGGGGTATGTGGGATGCCTTTGTGGTCTTGCTGCAGGGGTGTGTGAACCCCCTGCCTTCCATCCTCAGGGACCCCCATGTCCCAGCTCTCCACAGAGCATCCCCTTGGCCCCCTGTGCTGGTGGGTCAAGGTCATCAGACTTCAAGGGCCAGACGTGAGAGGCCGTGCTAGATGCAAGCTCTCCAAGGGTGGGAGGTCAGCCCCAGGAAGGTCAGGGGCCACCACATTAGTGCAGTTACGCTGGGATGGCCTCCAAAACAAAAAAGAAGTCATCATCCTCCACCTCCATCTCCTCCAGGGGAACCCCAGGGGTCCTCTTTGGGCCATAGAGGCCTCATGCTTCAGCCTCGGGAATGCGGTTTCAATATATACCCAGTGACAGGAGAAACTCGCAGCTGTGGGTGGGACCCAGAGAAAAACAAGGGCATGCAGGGGGCCCTGGGGTGGTGTAAGTGGCCCTCTCCTTACCCTCTGGCCTGGGAGACACTGCAGACCTAAAGGAACACCTGGTGGGAAAATGTCACGTTGAGTTTTTAGCCAGCCAGAGAGAGACTCCAGCTAGGCCCTGAGGGTCCCACAGCAAGGCCATGCTGGCTGCTGCTTTAAAGAACCACGTGCCACTTGCAAAAGTCCTGGGGTATGCTGCAGGGCCTCGGCAGGGACTGAGCACTTGTCAGCGGACATCAAGTGACAGTGTCATCAGAACTGCAAGAACTGGGGACAGGCAGGGCACAGGGTCCAGATACTCTAGCAGGATGTTCATGGATGGACATGGGACGGGAGCATGTGAGTGGCTGGGCAGGTGGTCCTAATCCCAAGACAGCGCTACAGTGGCACTAATGTCTCTCCCTCAGCCCACCCTAGGGGGAGGGTCCCTCAGGACCAGCTGCTGGTGTAGGACCAAGGGTGACCCCACTGTAGGGTACCCCTGTCCCAGGGTTCCTTGTGGGGCTGGCAGGGACCTCAGTCCTCCCAGCCTGCTGTTCAACAGCCCCTATGCCTAGTTCTGCCCTCCTCTCTCCCATGCAGAGGAGAATCCCCAACAAACTTCCTACATCCAAATCTGTGTCTCAGAATCTGTATTCCTGGAACCCAGCCCTGGCAAGTCATTTAAAGAAAAGGTCCCAAAATATCATCCTTAGGAGAAAACAAAAAGTGTCCATAGTTAGTTAGTCTGCCTGGTACATCCAGAGTTAGTTAGTCTGCCTGGTACACCAACGAACTTTCGGCCGGTCCAGGCTTCTTTCTGAAACAGCTATTTGTAAAGCCATGTAAGCTGATGACTGTCCAGCTGGTTCCATGCTCAGTTCAGGAGGAGGTTGTGATGGAAGGAGAGCGGGTAGTAAATCCCACAAGCACCACGCACAGCCTGTCCAGCCCTGGGCGTTTACTAAAGCTCTGCATCTAGAAAATCCTCTGCAAAGTGCAGCAGGTGGTAAAGCGGAAAGGAGATGGCACACGTGGAAGCCCAGGTGGAAGAAGACATTCATACAAACAGCCCCTCCCTTTCAAGGTAGTCATGTGATCAGTTCCTAAAAGTGGGAAGGAGGCCAGAGGAGAGATGCATATTTGAGTTCTTTCAGTTGTCATTTAGCTCTGCGCACCAGCTGTGAGACATCGAAGCCAGCTCAGCCTCCATCTTAGTACTTACCACCAAAAAGATTCAAAGTCAACAGAAATTCCGCTTCATAGATTATCTTTAGAAGCCTGAGTCATTACAAGGATAATCCACAGGCCCCTCTTCTTCATCATGTGCATCAGAACAAGGCATTTTCCAGAAGATGCTCCAAGATAGAAGGGGGATTATTTCACATGAAAACACCAGCAACCGTGTGTTGCGCGTGACGATTCCCTGGCCGTGACCATCATCCCCAGCTGCCCATGGGGAGCTGCCTTCTGCAGCTGGGAACCCACCTGTTGGACAGGTCTGGGCAGACAGAATCCTGACTTGGCTTTTCTTTCATCCCCAACATGTGACAACCTCAACCGACTACCAAAAAAGGCAATTTCAAGACCCCAGCAAAGGCTTGGAAATCAATTATACCGTCATCTCTGATCAGGCGGCAGGTACAGAACAGGGAAGGAAGGTCGAAAACAGGCAACTGGCCTTGCCCAGGCTGGGAAAAGTGAACGGGAATTAGATTTCAATCAACAGCTGGATTACAGTGCCAAATCTCTGACAAGATCACACGAAGCAGATTGATCCTCTTGGCGCACCTTAATTGTGGGAAAGGTTTCCCTGCCGAGATCCATCGAAGGTGGATGACAGGAAGGGGTTGGAAGGAGGCACAGGAACTGGAAGAAGCCAGCCAGGAGGGCCTGCCTTCTAAGCACAGCCCTGGGAAAGGCATATGTAGAGTGATTTGAAATGACTGAGGCTCCAAATTCCTCAGGACAATTTTCTGATTTTGAAAACATTTAATGATTTAAGCTTCTTATCAAAATGTTAAGTTATGAAAATGTATAGAAAGCCTAAAAAGAAAATAACATGGAGGCAATTTTTAGACATTTGAAAACAGAAAGTGATGTTCTTATTCATAAGATGTGGTTGATAAAGATGACCAAAGTCATGAGGATGAAGCCACAATTACTGATGGTATTGACTTGCAGCCTCAGTGCAAAATCCAGCCCGCTCTTGGGTTCCAGAACACCCCCTTTCCCACTATCATGTGTTAGGGGCCAGGAGAGGGAAGGCTGCTGTTGTGGGCTAGACTGTATTTCCTTGAAATTCATGTGTTGAAGTCCAAGAAACATAATCACACAAAGATTCACCAAAGTTGAAGTGAAGGAAAAAATGTTAAGGGCAGCCAGAGAGAAAGGTCAGGTTACCCACAAAGGGAAGACCATCAGACTAAAAGTGGGTCGCTCAGCAGAAACTCTACAAGCCAGAAGCGAGTGGGGGCCAATATTCAACATTCTTAAAGCAAAGAATTTTAAACCCAGAATTTAATATC
>NW_016804423.1:4540258-4625291 GCF_001698545.2 Rhinopithecus bieti | reverse complement strand
GATTCCTCAAGGATCTAGAACTAGAAATACCATTTGACCCAGCCATCCCATTACTGGGTATATACCCAAAGGATTATAAATCATGCTATAAAGACACATGCACACATATGTTTATTGCAGCACTATTCACAATAGCAAAGACTTGGAATCAACCCAAATGTCCATCAGTGACAGACTGGATTAAGAAAATGTGGCACATATACACCATGGAATACTATGCAGCCATAAAAATGATGAGTTCACGTCCTTTGTGGGGACATGGATGCACCTAGAAACCATCATTCTCAGCAAACTATCACAAGGACAGAAAACCAAACACCACATGTTCTCATTCATAGATGGGAATTGAACAATGAGAACAGCTGGACACAGGATGGGGAACATCACACACTGGGGCCTGCCATGGGGTGAGGGGAGCGGGGAGGGATAGCATTAGGAGATATACCTAATGTAAATGATGAGTTAATGGGTGCAGCACACCAACATGACACATGTATACATACGTAACAAACCTGCACATTGTGCACATGTACCCTAGAACTTAAAGTATAATAAAAAATAAATAAATAAATTTTATAAAGAAAAAAAAAGAACGCAACTGTATTTGGAGATAGGGTCATTACTGAGGCAATGAAGGTAAAATGAGGACATTGGGGTGGACCTTGATCCAGTCTGACAGGCGTCCTAATGGGAGGAGATTAGGACACAGACACACAGTGGGAGACCATATGTGGACACAGAGAAGACAGCTGTCTGTAAACACTGGGGGTCCTGCATTTAGGGTCCTGCACTGGGGGATATGCATTGGAGTCCTGCATTGGGGATTCTGCATTGGGGTTTCTGCATTAGGGTCCCATGTTTGGGGTCCTTCATTTGGGGTTCTGCATTGGGGCCCCACATTTGGGGTCCTGCACTAGGGGTTCTGCTTTGGGATCCCCATATTTGGTGTCCTGCATTTGGTTCTGCACTTGGGTCTTGCACTGGGCGTTCTGCACTGGGGGTTCCACATTTGGGGCCCTGCACTGGGGATCCTGCATTGGGGGTCCTGCAATGCGGGTTCTGCATCGGGAGCACCATCAACACCACAGCCTCCCTGGCCACCTCTGCACCCTCCCAAGAAGTAGCAGCACAATACTAAGAATGTGGGCCCTGGACCAAGACAAAAGTGAGCTTCGCATTCAGCTCTGAGGCATATCAGGGTTCATCTCTGAGCAAGTCACTAATGTCCCCAAATCAGCGCCTTGAAGGCATAACGTTTTTAAACATGCATGTGAAGCATTTAGCATAGTGCCTGGCAACTCAGCAATTGCAAAGTTTTAAGAAAAAGTGGACGGCATCCTGAAATAGAAAAAGGACATTTACATCAAAAAGAAGGAAAGTAGAAAAGTATGAATCTTAGTTAATAACAAAGTATCAACAATGGTCCCTTAGTTAAGTCAAATGTATCATCCTAATGTAAGAGCTTAACAGCCTGGAAATGGTGTGGGGTACACAGGAACTGATTGTAGCATCTTGGCAACTCCTCTGCAAATCTCACACCCACCTAAGATGGACTTTGGAGGTGTAACGCGTCATCTTCGGGTAGGCCCTGAGTTCCATGCCATCTCTCTTTGTCTTACCCCTGTGCTCTGGCCTAGCAGGGACCTGGTATATCTCAGCTCTGCATCTCCATCACCTTAAAGAGTCTGGGCACACGAAAGGCCCTGTTGACTGAAGAGATACGTGTTTACAACTAATTTCTCAGCCAGAAACAAAGTCAATCCTGTGGTTTAGACACATCAGCCTCCCCATCTCAGTGCCAGCCAGGAGGGAGACCTTGGAGCTGGGAGGTCGGCTGGCCAGGCTCTGGAGGGAGGGAGAGGAAGGGAGGCAGAGAGGCCTTCTGCAGTGCTGGGAGGTGGTGGATTTGGCTCTGGACACCTGCCTTCCAGCCAGGCCCCTCAGTAACTACCTGGCCTGGGACAAATCCGTGCCTCTCAGCTAGACTTGATCTCTTCATCAGTGGAGACCATGAGTTCCCCTGAGACTCACCTGAGGGTACCTTCATGGGGCTTTCAGTCTAGCGCAGTTTCACAGGGCTTTTAGTCTGCAGTCGTTTTCCTTGTTTGAATCTGAGATGCCTGGGGGGCTTGATAAAAACGAGGTGCCCAGGTTCTTGCCAGACCTCGGGAATCAAAATCTCCAGGCAGGTACCTGGGCACCGCTATTTGGAGCAAGTTCCACAGCTGATTTGGATGCAAACGCCCCAGCCGAGACGGGGCTATGGGGAGAGCCTTGGCGTACCCACTCTACAACATGGGCCTGTAGACACCCCTGGCCAGACACAGCCTGCCTGGACGAGCGGGTCCCAAACGTCAGTGTGCAGCAGCATCACCGGGGAGTTTGTGGATATGCAGGTTCCTCGGCACCACCTCCAAGACTCTGACTTAGCTAGTCTGAGGCAGGGGTCAGGCGTCTGCATTATGAGATGATTCCAGAGGACCCTGACGTAGGTGACCCATGGGCAAGAAAATGAGCTTGGTGGAGGTTCCGGAAAAGCAGGGGCACAAGCCAGGCCTGTTATGCCGCAGCTCTCTGATGCACGCACAGGCACAGGAAGGAATGGGTGAAGCACAAATGGATGAAATCCTTGAGGAAGTGAACCTAGTTTACTCTCCCCAAAACACAAAGCTCCAGCTATTGTCCCTGACCTGTAAAAACCCATGAAGGGTGACATCTGTGCACGAAGGTTTGCTCCTGTAGCCACTCATTATTTATGCAGCTGCAAATATTCACGACTGTTCATACTCCTTTCTGCTAATTGTCTTGTAATGACACTTCGCTGCACAGATGGAAAGACTGAGGCCCCATGGGTGCATCTGGGGCTTTGACAAGGACCATGGTCAGCAGCGGAGAGAGAACACAGCTCCAACAGCCCCTAAGTGCCCAGGACTCTGACCTCCCAACACTTTGTGGCCCCTGAAAATCTCTGTCTTTGCTCCCAGTGCCGCCTGCCCTCAGATGCCCAGGCTGGAGGCACGGCCCTGCAGGCATGACTGTCTACCCTGTTTTGTTCTGTTTTCTGCAACACATTGCCCAGCGGGAGGTGTGAGATGAGGGGACTCGGCTTCCTCCCAACAGAAGTAGCAGCTTCTGTTTTGTGTTCTGGGCCTGTAGCCACAAAGGAGGGAGAGGGCCTGGGGCTAGGCGGGCATTGCCCTGTGTTCTCCCAGGACCACTGGCAGCTGTGCGGGCACCGGCAGTGGGGCAGGGTGGCGGGAGGCCCTCTTCTCCTTTGGGAGCCCCTGTGGTAGAGAAGAGTCTGTGATGTCCAGAGGCAGGTTTGCTGCCTGGATAACGGGGCTCCCCTCTCCTCCTGCCTTCGTTATTGGGAAAGAAAGGGAAAACCAAATTTCCCTCGGACTCTGCCCTAATCTCTGTTCTTCTAGAATGTTCTTCCGTCCACTGGGGCTGATTTCTGCCTTCTGCTGTGTGTTAGTCCATTTTGTGTTGCTGTTAAAGGAACACCCAAGGCTGGGTAATTGATCATTAAAAGAGGTTTATTTGGCTTATGGTTCTGCAGGCCATATAAGAAACGTGGCACCAGCATCTGCTTCGGGGGAGGACTCAGGAAGGTTTCGCTCATGGCAGATGAGGAAAAGGAGCCGAGAGCTGTGGGGGAGGTGCCAGGCTCTTTTAAACCCCCAGCACTTATGTGAACTATCAGAGCAAGAACTCACTCATTACCACAGGAGGACACCAAGCCACAGAGGGACTTGCTCCATGACCCCAACACCTCCCACTAGGCCCACTCCAGAACTGGGGCGACATCACAACATGGGATTTGAAGGGGGCAAATATCCCAACCATATTACTCTGTTCTACATTCTCCTCTCCCCGGTATGAGGGGTGGGTACAGGTGACAGAGAGCGGAGAGAGGAGAGGGAGGGCGGCCACCACTCTGAGACTGAGGTGTTCTGAGGAGACAGTGGAGAGAGAAGAGGGAGGGCGGCCACCACTCTGTGACTGAGGTGTTCTGAGGAGACAGCGGAGAAGGAGGAGAGGAGAGGGCGGGCCACCACCTTCTGTGGACTGAGGGTGTTCTGGCAGAGACAGCAAAGAGAGGAGAGGGAGGGCGGCCACCACTTCTGTGACCTGAGGTGTTCTGAGGAGACAGAGAGAGAGGAGAGGAGGGCGGCCACCACTGCTGTGACTGAGTGTCTGGGGGAGACAGTGAAGAGAGAGAGAGAGGGCGGCCCCATTCTGTGACTGAGGTGTCCTTGAGGAGACAGAGGAGAGAGGAGAGGGAGGGCGGCCACCACTCTGTGACTGAGGTGTTCTGGGGAGACGGCTGCCTATTAACATTCCTTAACGTTCTCCTGTTACTCCTGTGTTATTTTGGTTCTTGAAGGCAGCCCCTATAAAGATAAAGGTGTGATCTAGGATTTTGCGGAGTTATTTGAGCAGTTCCAGTTGAGCCTTGGACAGCACAGGTTTGAAGGGTTTGCAAGGCCCAATCATACTGGATTTTCTCCCCGCTTTGCCGCCCCAAGACAGTGCAGGGACCCCACTGTGCCTCCTCCTCCTCAGTCCGCTCCAGGTGGAGACGGCAGGATGGAGGCCTGCAGGATAACCCACTTCCACTTAACGAATCGTACATGTACTTTCCCTTCCTTAAGATTTTTTAAATAACACTTTTCCCCTCTGGCTTCCTTTGTTGTAAGAATATGATATGTAATACATACATATATAAAAAATATATGGTGACCAACTGTCTACATTACTGGTAAGCCTTGCAGTCAACAGTAGGCTCTTAGTCAAGTTTTGGGGGAGCCAAAAGTTATGTGTGGATTTTTGACCCTTGTTCAAGGGTCAGCGTGCTCAGTGACATTCTCTCGATGTTTAGAAACTGCTCAACGTGCTTCCACCGGCATTAGTGCCCCTAGAAGTGGAGTTTGTGTGGGACCATGGCAGACACTCAGGTGTCCGGGACTGGTTTGGTGCAGGGGGGACCCCCAGGCAAGCTGGCAGTCAGGCATTGCCAGGGGTCCCAGTGACAGTGGCTGGGAGAGGAGCTGAGAACTCCAGGGCTTCTGGGAAAGCTGCATCCTCCAGGGAACAGCAGAGGACACGGTGGTCCAGCTGGTCTCCTCCCCAGGCCTCCCCCGGGCCCCAGGCTGACTCCTGATGGAGCGGCCATCCTTCCACGGGGACCACCCAGGGAATCTGGAGAGAGGCAGGGGGCAGATAGCATCTCTGGCCGGGGCTCCAGCCTGAGGCTTCTCACCCAGCCCCTCTCCTGTGAAGCTGCGGCAGCTTTCTGACATAGGCAGGGAACTAGAACTACGGAGGCTGTGAAAGGACCTCTCTGAGTGCCCGTGCTCTGCAAGGACAGACCCAGACATCTCCACAGCTTGGCACGCTCCAGGAGAACATGATGTTTGCAGCTGGCAGGTAAACCTGGCCAGTGGTCATGATGGTCAGGGCAGCGACTGGCCCTCGCAGGCAGACGGGGTTACGTGAAGTGCGGAAGGAACCTCACCCAATTATTTAGATGTGTAAGTGTTGGAATGTTATTTCCTTCTTGCTGAAAATGTGAAATTTTACCCTGTCACAGAACAAAGGGAACTGTGACTTCTGTTTCACCATTTGCATAGCTGATTTCACATACTTTTGACAGTTCTATCATGCTTCCGACAGTGACGATGTCCCCGCTAAGGGAAGGTGAGGGGGGAATTCCCTCGCTAATCCACGCAAGCTCATCCCTTCATGCAACCTAAAGAATGAGGTTGGAAGGACGTTTGGCCTTTGGTTTGGAAAATAACTCCATACGTCTCTAATAAGACAATTTTTTAAGATAAAACAAAACATCCTCATAAGTCATCTGCTTCACAATGTAAAACATTCAGGGTTGCGTTCCCTCAGAGAACATTCTAGCATCAGCCCAGGGGTCCCGGGGAATGCTGCTGAAAGGCGACTGTGCTGAGCCACACTGCAGCACCTGACGTTCTCCTTGGGGCAGATGTTTGTGTCCAGGCATTGCGTTATCCTGGGGACACCATGATATGCAGGGGATGGTCCTTGTTCTCACCAAGCTTGCCATCCATAGGAGAGCCAGACCATGTATGGCATCCCAGCACAATTATACCCAGTAAAGTTCCGGAGAATCAGAGACAGGCAAGGGTGGAGCTGAATCCAGAGGTCTCCTCTTTTGTCCCCACACCCTGCAGGGGGGTCAGCCAGAGCTCCCTTCGAGGCTGCCCCTCCAGCATTCTGCACTTTGTTTACCTACAGCCCTTCTGTTCCTTGCTCACCAGCTCTGGGCCCACTGTTCGTAGCGAACTGAGTGCTGAGACTGGAAGGCATGCCCTGACCCCAGGCATTGCCCTCTGGGTCCAAGACCTCCCACACCCCTGTGGCCCCTGTAAGGGTTTGTCCAGGCCGGGCACAGCCAGCCAGTGTCTAAATCAAAAGGGTGAACAATAGGGCAGGAGGTGGAAGAATGAAAGATTCATACATCATTTCTCCCAGGCCCCTTGCATTTTATACAATTCTGAGCAGCGTGCAAAATCTACAGCCAAAACTAAAGGACAGGCTTTCTTGCAAGAGGAAAGGATGAAGAGTGTTCCAACATCAGGCTGCAGGCTTATGCCACCTCTGTCTCCAGTGGGCAGCCTGGCAGCTCAGGGCAGCATCTCCAGCAATCAGGCTCTAAAATGAGTCATTTCAAGTTTCATCTCATTTAGAAACAGAAGACATAAAGAGATGTGACCACTATTACAGAAGTCTGTCCCTTCAGGATAAAGTTCAACATGCTACCGCACACATTTCTGCCTCTCAGTGCAGACTGTCTTCTGCAAGCTATGGTTTTAAGTATCATGAGAGTCACACAGGTTTGTCATGGTCTAAGATCATACCAACCATCCAAATTATCTAAACAGCTTTCCTTGCCATAATTTTGATGTGAGCCAAAAGCCAGCAGCTTGCTGCCTTATGCTGTTTGAGAAATGTCTGCATATGGCTGTCCAAACAGAATCAGCTTGAGCCCAGGCAGCCGCATGCACAGGCAGATGCCGCCCCTCAGCCGCTTGTGTCTCCATTTCCCAGAGAGACGCTGTCGTAGGCCAACGTGCCCATTCATAGATGCTCTAGATGGTGACGGGCTGCTGGAGACAGGAGAGGATTTCATTTGTCCAGTTCATAACTTGCAGCCCAAACTTAATCAAATGCACAAGGACAGTGCCCCGCAAACAGGAGCATTCTGCTAAAATTATCACACCATTAGATTGTAAAAGGAGGTCCTCCAAAGCACTTTCATGGGCCTTTTATTGTCTCAAGAGTAAAATACGGTACTTTCTGAAGAAAATTATAGCTACTATTCCCAGGTTTTCTGTGGTAATTAACCGGGGTGCTGAGGTGACAGAGGGCTCCCTAATGACTCTATTGGTTCAGAAGGCGACATTTCCCCATCTCTCCTGACAGTATCATCAGGATGTTGTCAATGCAAACAATACCGTTATCTAGTTTCTTTTAAGTCACCTGATTAACTGGAGAAAATAGAAACAGAGAGAAAAGAGTGTGTCCTTGCACAGAGGCGGTAATGTCACCGCAAGGCCAGGGGACTGTCCTGCCTTTGCTGGCAGCCTCAGGTCTCCCCGGGCCACTTGGGCCCTCCTCAGCCTGCAGGTGGCTGGCTCCCTGATCAGCACAGTCTCTGCCTGGCCACTGCCCAGGGACCCTTCCAGGCCTGGGACAGAATCCACCTCCCCTGGGAAGCCCTGGCCAAGCTGCCCCAGGGGAAGGGCTGGGTCTCAGCTCACTGTTCACATGGTGCTGCGAACTCAGGATCACACCCAGAAGTTGCCCAAGGAAAATCCCAGGAAGGCAACGGAAGGCAGCCAGGAGACCCTGGGATGGGTGTTTCTTCTGCCCACGTCCAGCCTGCACCCCACGGCGGAAATGAGGGCATCTCACTGGAGCCAGGACCAGAGCCTCTAGAGTATTTTCTTAAAAAAGGAACCCTGGACCACCACGAGAGTCAAAGTGCAGAGCAGAGTAAATGCTTGTTAATGAAACAGTTGATGATAATGGTGATGATGACTGATGTTCCTTCTGGGGCTCTGCGTGCCTGAGCTTGTGCTAAACACTTCACCTGGACACCACTCAAGGCTTCAGCACGGCCTCCTTGTGGACCCAAGGGGAAAGGGAATGCCAGACTCCAAGACAGAAGTCTGGGAAAATGTGAATTTTAAATCCTAAGGATTTTTTTTCTCATAAAATATAGGGGAGGATATTGTTTGTACATGTGTATGCATGTGTGTTTGCATGTAGAAGTGTGTATGTGTGTGTAAGCACATGTGTTTCTGTATGTGTGTGTGTATGTGCATGTGTGTATGTGTATGCATTTAACAGTTTGTGTGAGAGNTCCACAGCTTGGCACGCTCCAGGAGAACATGATGTTTGCAGCTGGCAGGTAAACCTGGCCAGTGGTCATGATGGTCAGGGCAGCGACTGGCCCTCGCAGGCAGACGGGGGTTACGTGAAGTGCGGAAGGAACCTCACCCAATTATTTAGATGTGTAAGTGTTGGAATGTTATTTCCTTCTTGCTGAAAAATGTGAAATTTTTACCCTGTCACAGAACAAAGGGAACTGTGACTTCTGTTTCACCATTTGCATAGCTGATTTCACATACTTTTGACAGTTCTATCATGCTTCCGACAGTGACGATGTCCCCGCTAAGGGAAGGTGAGGGGGGAATTCCCTCGCTAATCCACGCAAGCTCATCCCTTCATGCAACCTAAAGAATGAGGTTGGAAGGACGTTTGGCCTTTGGTTTGGAAAATAACTCCATACGTCTCTAATAAGACAATTTTTTAAGATAAAACAAAAACATCCTCATAAGTCATCTGCTTCACAATGTAAAACATTCAGGGTTGCGTTCCCTCAGAGAACATTCTAGCATCAGCCCAGGGGTCCCGGGGAATGCTGCTGAAAGGCGACTGTGCTGAGCCACACTGCAGCACCTGACGTTCTCCTTGGGGCAGATGTTTGTGTCCAGGCATTGCGTTATCCTGGGGACACCATGATATGCAGGGGATGGTCCTTGTTCTCACCAAGCTTGCCATCCATAGGAGAGCCAGACCATGTATGGCATCCCAGCACAATTATACCCAGTAAAGTTCCGGAGAATCAGAGACAGGCAAGGGTGGAGCTGAATCCAGAGGTCTCCTCTTTTGTCCCCACACCCTGCAGGGGGGTCAGCCAGAGCTCCCTTCGAGGCTGCCCCTCCAGCATTCTGCACTTTGTTTACCTACAGCCCTTCTGTTCCTTGCTCACCAGCTCTGGGCCCACTGTTCGTAGCGAACTGAGTGCTGAGACTGGAAGGCATGCCCTGACCCCAGGCATTGCCCTCTGGGTCCAAGACCTCCCACACCCCTGTGGCCCCTGTAAGGGTTTGTCCAGGCCGGGCACAGCCAGCCAGTGTCTAAATCAAAAAGGGTGAACAATAGGGCAGGAGGTGGAAGAATGAAAGATTCATACATCATTTCTCCCAGGCCCCTTGCATTTTATACAATTCTGAGCAGCGTGCAAAATCTACAGCCAAAACTAAAGGACAGGCTTTCTTGCAAGAGGAAAGGATGAAGAGTGTTCCAACATCAGGCTGCAGGCTTATGCCACCTCTGTCTCCAGTGGGCAGCCTGGCAGCTCAGGGCAGCATCTCCAGCAATCAGGCTCTAAAATGAGTCATTTCAAGTTTCATCTCATTTAGAAACAGAAGACATAAAGAGATGTGACCACTATTACAGAAGTCTGTCCCTTCAGGATAAAGTTCAACATGCTACCGCACACATTTCTGCCTCTCAGTGCAGACTGTCTTCTGCAAGCTATGGTTTTAAGTATCATGAGAGTCACACAGGTTTGTCATGGTCTAAGATCATACCAACCATCCAAATTATCTAAACAGCTTTCCTTGCCATAATTTTGATGTGAGCCAAAAGCCAGCAGCTTGCTGCCTTATGCTGTTTGAGAAATGTCTGCATATGGCTGTCCAAACAGAATCAGCTTGAGCCCAGGCAGCCGCATGCACAGGCAGATGCCGCCCCCTCAGCCGCTTGTGTCTCCATTTCCCAGAGAGACGCTGTCGTAGGCCAACGTGCCCATTCATAGATGCTCTAGATGGTGACGGGCTGCTGGAGACAGGAGAGGATTTCATTTGTCCAGTTCATAACTTGCAGCCCAAACTTAATCAAATGCACAAGGACAGTGCCCCGCAAACAGGAGCATTCTGCTAAAATTATCACACCATTAGATTGTAAAAGGAGGTCCTCCAAAGCACTTTCATGGGCCTTTTATTGTCTCAAGAGTAAAAATACGGTACTTTCTGAAGAAAAATTATAGCTACTATTCCCAGGTTTTCTGTGGTAATTAACCGGGGTGCTGAGGTGACAGAGGGCTCCCTAATGACTCTATTGGTTCAGAAGGCGACATTTCCCCCATCTCTCCTGACAGTATCATCAGGATGTTGTCAATGCAAACAATACCGTTATCTAGTTTCTTTTTAAGTCACCTGATTAACTGGAGAAAATAGAAACAGAGAGAAAAGAGTGTGTCCTTGCACAGAGGCGGTAATGTCACCGCAAGGCCAGGGGACTGTCCTGCCTTTGCTGGCAGCCTCAGGTCTCCCCCGGGCCACTTGGGCCCTCCTCAGCCTGCAGGTGGCTGGCTCCCTGATCAGCACAGTCTCTGCCTGGCCACTGCCCAGGGACCCTTCCAGGCCTGGGACAGAATCCACCTCCCCTGGGAAGCCCTGGCCAAGCTGCCCCAGGGGAAGGGCTGGGTCTCAGCTCACTGTTCACATGGTGCTGCGAACTCAGGATCACACCCAGAAGTTGCCCAAGGAAAATCCCAGGAAGGCAACGGAAGGCAGCCAGGAGACCCTGGGATGGGTGTTTCTTCTGCCCACGTCCAGCCTGCACCCCACGGCGGAAATGAGGGCATCTCACTGGAGCCAGGACCAGAGCCTCTAGAGTATTTTTCTTAAAAAAGGAACCCTGGACCACCACGAGAGTCAAAGTGCAGAGCAGAGTAAATGCTTGTTAATGAAACAGTTGATGATAATGGTGATGATGACTGATGTTCCTTCTGGGGCTCTGCGTGCCTGAGCTTGTGCTAAACACTTCACCTGGACACCACTCAAGGCTTCAGCACGGCCTCCTTGTGGACCCAAGGGGGAAAGGGAATGCCAGACTCCAAGACAGAAGTCTGGGAAAAATGTGAATTTTAAATCCTAAGGATTTTTTTTCTCATAAAATATAGGGGAGGATATTGTTTGTACATGTGTATGCATGTGTGTTTGCATGTAGAAGTGTGTATGTGTGTGTAAGCACATGTGTTTCTGTATGTGTGTGTGTATGTGCATGTGTGTATGTGTATGCATTTAACAGTTTGTGTGAGAGCGTATGTTTGTGTGTGTGCATGTGTGTGTGTGAGCATGTGTTTTGTGTGTGCATTTGTATGTGTGTGAGCATATGTGTTTCTGTGTGTGTGTATGTGTGTGTGTCTAGGCATGTAGGACTGTATTTGTATGGGCATGTGCTTGTGTGTGCATGTGTGTATGTGTGTGAGCATGTTTGTATGTGTACATTTGTGTCAGCATATGTGTTTCTGTGTGTGTGCATGTGTGTTTGTATGTGTATGCATGTAGGACTGTATTTGTGTGTGTGTTTCTGTGTATGTGTACACTAGTGTCTGTGTGTGCATGTGTGTTTGTATGTCTATGCCTGTAGGATTGTATTTGTGCGTGTATGTGTTTCTGGGCCCGTGTGCATGTGTGCACAAGTGTTTGTGTGTGTGCATTTGTGTGTGAGCATATGTGCTGCATGTGTTTCTGTGTGCGTGTGCATGTGTGCACTAGTGTCTCTGTGTGTGCATGTATGTCTATGCATGTAGGACTGTATTTGTGTGTGTGCATAAGTATGTTTGTGCGTGTGTGTGTGTGCATGTGTGTATGTCTATGCATGTAGGACTGTATTTGTGTGTGCGCATAAGTGTATGTGTTTCTGCGTGTGTGTGTGTGCATGTGTGTTTGTGTATGTGCATATGCCTGTAAGTGTGTGTTTTATTTCTTTTGTTCCCCTGGCCTTCTGCTGCCTCAGTGTTGGAGAGGCAAGGCTAGAAGCCTGCTTTTGGGAGAGGCAGGTGTGCCTGCCCCAGGGCCGCCTCTGGGCTAGCCTGCAGCGGATGGGTTCTGAGCCCCTGCAGGTGCTGCTGTAGATGACCAGGCCTTGGGCGGTAGCTTTATGTAGGACCCACTTGTTCCCCAAAGTCTCCAAGCAGGGCACTGCCAGTCCAGCACATAAAACATCCCAGTGTGGCCCCGGACATTCAATACCATCTGGTCCCCTCCCTTATCCCCAGTGGCAGGCTTGAGCTGGGGGTGCACAAGGTTTGAAAAGCAAACTGTTCTTCTGAACCCTCTGGGCTCATTATTCAATAGAACAGTGGTAACATAATGCATTTTCATTTACTTAGCCTTAAATATATGTAAATTAAAGGGTTTTCTTTTATTAAAATAACACTGAAACTTACCACTGATGTGTTTTGTTATTCTAAAAGAAGCAGTACTAGAGGAAGGAGGCTCTAATGACATTTCACATTCAGATTTGTGTCTTGCTGGAGAAAGAGGGGCCTCCCGCCCCAGGGCTGAGCGCCCGCATAAAGCCCTGCCCAACAGCGCTGCCATCGGTGACTTTCATCCGAATGCATTCTCATTGTCTTAAGTTGTGATGGAGGCAGCGGCGGGAATGGTGCACCATGGTTGGAAGCCTAATTGTAGCCAAGAAAGAAAAATAAATGGCTGCTCTCCCCTAGGGGTCGTGGATTATTGGAGAAGCAGTGTTCAGTGTCGGGGAGGGGGTGGTGCCCGAACGTCATTGCTTCAGGAGTGCAACGGCCTCCCCAGTGTCTTCTGGAAGAAAGGAGTGGATTCTAAGGGGAGCCCAGTGCCCCATTCCAGAGACTCACAAAGCCCCTACACCAGCCTCCCTCGCTGAGTCTTTCCAATTCATCCCACACGCCCCCACCCAGCAATTCTTGCTCAGACTCCCTCTGCGAACATCCTGGCATCCAGGCCCCTTCGCCCACCCACCAAGGCCCTCCAAACCCGACCCCACACCATTTCTTAGGAAACTGCTTCTCCCTTTTGATAAGACTCCTTCATTCTAGGCACCTGAGACCACGTTGATCACTCTGGATTCATGTGCTGAGGCTGCTGTGAGGAACTACTGCAAACTGGGTGGCTTAAAGTAGCAAACATTTAGAATCTCATAGTCCTGGAAGCCAGAGTCTGAAGTCAAGGTGTTGGCAGAGCCAGACTGTCTCCAGTGCCTCCTACCTCCATAGTCCATGATATTTTCTGGTTTGCAGCTGAAAAACCCCCATTCTGCCTCCATCATCGTGTGCTGTCTTCCTTCCATGCATCTCTCTTGCCTCCTTATAAGGACACCAAGATCCAGCCCTGTACAGAGGCTTCTCAGATGAATTCACTTTCTGTGGGCCCTGTCTTTCTGAATTGTGCCAACTCTTGCAACTCTCACTCCTGTAAGGCTTAGGAGTAAGCCTTGTGAGGCCCACTGCCAACCAATAACCCCTACATTGTTGCTGAGTTTCTTAGAAGTGACTGTCACATCTTCAGTTAGATCACAGCTCTTCAGAGATCATAGCTCTTCATAGATCATAGCTCTACATAGACCATAGCTCTTCATAGACCATAGCTCTCCATGGATCATAGCTCTTCATAGACCATAGCTCTTCATGGATCATAGCTCTTCATAGATCATAGCTCTACATAGACCATAGCTCTTCATAGATCATAGCTCTTCATAGACCATAGCTCTTCATGGATCATAGCTCTTCATAGACCATAGCTCTTCATGGATCATAGCTCTTCATAGACCATAGCTCTTCATAGAACATAGTTCTTCATGGATCATAGCTCTTCATAGATCGTAGCTCTACATAGACCATAGCTCTTCATAGATCATAGCTATTCACAGAACACAGCTCTTCACGGATCATAGCTCTTCATGGATCATAGCTCTTCATGGATCATAGCTCTTCACAGACCATAGCTCTTCATAGATCATAACTCTTCATAGAACATAGCTCTTCATGGATCATAGATCTTTAGATATCGCATCTCTTCATGGATGATAGCTCTTCATGGATCATGGGTCTTCATGGATCATACCTCTACGTGTCTTACTTTTCTGTCTTCACTCTAGCATCATGCAAAGGTCCGCAGTAATCAGGAGAAATTTAGAGGGACAAGGGGGTTCCTATATTTTAGTGACATCCCAATCAGAGACTGTAGGATAAACTCAGGATGTTGCCTCTTGAGTTCAAAATAATCTCAGATGATCAAAAATCATCTCCAACCCTCCATAGCATCTTGCCAATGAAGCAGCAAGCTCTGTATATGACAGGCCCAGAGGTGTCTGCATCCTTGGACCTTCACGACTCTTGGCGCCTGCCTCTTGTCAGGGAGGGTGTCTGAGGAGACAAGAGCAGAGAACAGCACCATTCCCACCTACAGGACTCTCCAGCACCTAGGTGGCATTGCAGCCACTTCTCCCTGGCCTTATGCTCAGTGGCAGGGGTGGCCACTGTGCAGCCCTCTTGACAGGTTGGTGGGTGAGGGGTCACTGCCCAGCAACACTGTAGCTGCTGTCAGGTCCTGCCATGACTTTCCAACCACGAAGCCACTCAACATCCACAGCTGCGACTCTTCCATTCCAGAAGTGGCAGCAGATCCCACTCAGACCCCAAGATACCCTGCTATTTCCTTCAGGACTGCATGTTTCTGGAGTCACTGATTTAGGGATGGCCTTGTGGCTAGTCATTTCGGGAATGTGCACATCTCTGCCACAGCCTTATATGCCTTGAGTTCTGGCTTGGCCAAAGAGAACCACAAAGAGATTCCACAGTGGTTATGTTGCCTCTGACAGTGGAGAGAGGTACCACACTGTAAACCATGACCTCTGGGGTCCTTTCCCAAACAGAGTACCCTATAGGAAGCTAAGGTGGCTGAACAAAGAGGAACAGGCCTGACCCTGAGGGCCAGGGAGACCCCAAGAGACCCCATGCATTTATTCTCTCCTCTCCCACACACCAACTGTGGAAAAGCCAATTTTCACACCTTAAGCAATACATTGAAGACCAGGGCTGGGTCATACAACAAGGTTGAGAACCACCGTGGACCTAAGCAGGTTCCTGCCCCATGGGATCAAGACGGTGAAGTGAGCAGTTCTGGCACTTCCTGAAACACCTGCCCTGTGCACTCCAGCCCTGGTTCTTAATCTGTGGGATGTACCGACAGGGAAACACCCCAGCTCAGGTAAGAAGTGTGGCTCCGCAGAGCCAGGCAGCCCAGGCAACCAGCACTCCAGTTGACTCCTTCCTGCTGACTCCTCTCTGTGCCTCGATTTGTTGTGTGTGCCAGGGACTATCTCACAATGATATTTGGAAGACAAAGAATGATGTATACAAATGAGAAAGACTGCTAGGGAAGCATGCAGCATCTGCCCGCCCCACCAATGATGCTCCATGCACGGGCTCCACCCTAATCTTTAATTCACCATCTGCTTTATAAGAATTGGATTCCCAGGTTATTTGATATAATGTCTGTGTGCATCTCTCAGTGGTGAGAACTGAAGGGAACGGCGTGGGCTCTAATGCCTTCGCTCTCACCTGTGGTCCCAGTGGGTGAGTCCACTCCAGGAATGAATCTCCAAGCACTCCCTTCCCAGGTAGAGCCTGTGCCTGTGCCGCCCTCTGCTGCTCCAACTCCAGCTCCCAGCCAGTCCATCCTAGATCTGCCGGTGCTGAGCCTAGACCCTCTCTCCTGCCATGTTTCTTCCAACCCGTGGGAAAAAAAGGTGGCAGCTACTGGATAGGCTGGTGGGTGTGCATGTGTAGGCCTGGAGGAGGGAGAGGCCAGCACCGAGAGGAAGCAGAGGGAGGAGGTGACAGGTAGGGCGTTTGGGGCAGGCGACAGGGTCAGAGTGGGAGGAGACGGCCAGCAGAGATGGTGAGCAGGGCAGGCCACGCATGGGCAGGGCGACGGTGGGCAAAGCAACAGTCCAATGTCACCATCGCCATGTGCAAAGCATCTCGGGTGCATCCGCCCTTTCTGACTCTGCCCCTTCCGTGAAGCCCACGTGAGAACTCTTCAGCTCCAGATGAATGCCCATCACCACCACGATGAGAAGTGTACCTGCTGTGAAGGTGGTGCCTGGACACCGGGCATGATGCCCAGGTCCCTCCCCCAGGACCAACACCCTCAGGCCCTGCTCAGGGAGGGCCAGTGCGGGGGCTGCCTTCTTTCCAGGTCGAGTGGTGACCTCCCAACATCCATGTCCACCTGCAGCCTCAGAATGCGACCTTGGATACAGGGTCTTTGCAGATGTGACCAGCTCAGTTAGGAGAGGGTCACACAGAAGTGGGGTAGGAGGAGGCTATGTGAGGGCACAGACGCAGAGGGAGGACTGTGGGAAAAGAGGCAGAGCCTGCGGTGAGCAGCTCCCAGACAAGGAACACCAGAGATGCCAGGCAGGACAAGGAGGGGATCCCCCAGGGACGTCAGAGAGCTCATGTCCCTGCCCACACTTTGATCTCAGATTCCAGGCCCCCAGAACCATGAAAGAATAAATTTCTGCTGTTTTAGGCCACCCGGTTTGCAGTATTTTGTGACAGCAGCCCCCGGACATGAATACATCCTCTGAAGATTACCCGTCTCCCTGGTGGCACTTCCCTGGCCTCATTCTGAGACATCTCTGGGGGGCCTTCCCACCACCAGAACTTCCCAGACCACCCATCACACCTGCACGGCAGTGAACCTCCAGCTCAGAACCCAAAACAGAACACAGTAACTGGGGGTGGCAGGACAAAGCGGGGCTTTCTTCACTTTATAAGGAATTATATTACTGTGACTTTGCTGTGTCTGTGATCAAGACATACCAGAAGAGCTTTCATCCTTGCTTTGACTGACACAGGCACGCACACAGGCCACATTCACAAGCACATGTGCACGCACAGACCAGCCAGGTGCCATCACTGTCATGGTTGCAGGTTGGTAAGTCAAGGGATGATGCCCAGGCAGGTGCTGGCTTTTTAGATAAAATTCTTGATGCTGCCAGAGTCTTCAAACTCCTTCTCCGCTCTACCAAACTGCTAAACTGGTAGCAAAGTTGGGTAACTGGTGCCACCTAGCCTATTGTTTCCCTTGCCACTTTCTAGTGGAATTGTCAGCACATCTGAAGATGGGAGGGTTTGATTCTCGATGACTGGGTGCTCCTTCCAAGCACGTGTGAGGGTGGCGTCCCTGCAGGATGATGGCCACTGGGGCCGTACTGGCTGGGCCCCGCCAGGCATGGCTGCCACGCTGCCTGTGCCACTGCATTCAAGCAGATTGGTTGTTGAGCCACAGCAGGTGGGAACATTTTTAATGATTTAATGAGATCTACAGCAGCCAAACATTATCTCTTATGCAGGTCCCTACCCAGAGCTGAGAGTAAGACTGCAGTTAGCCCCCAGGCAGAAGGAGTAGCCATCAAACTTCAGTCATCAGAGAACAGCACGACGGTGACCAGGGGCCACAGCCTCACTGAGGATGGCTCCTGGGGGGCCCGTGACTTCCCAGGCTGTTTTTCCACATGCTTTTCCACATGTTTTTCCACCTCCAAAGGATAAAAGCAAGACCTCAGAATGCATTTCTGGATTTACTTTGTAACTCGGTTCCAAGCAGAACCTTCCAGTGGATGGACACAGCCTGTTGCCCAGCCCGCTGGGGAGAGACACATGATCATGGGAAACCCATGGCCAAGAAGCTGCGTGGAAAGCTTTCTCTTCCAAGTGTCAGAAATTTCTAGAATCCGTTAATAAGTGTGATATCAGGAGGATTCTGCCCAGATGAGGATGTGGAAAACTGCTAAGGGGGAAGCCAGAAGAGGAAAAAGCTGCAAAGCCTGAGTAAAGTCATTAAGCAGCAGCTGAGAAACCCTGGAGCAGAGAATGCCACTGATTTTCATGGCTGAGCAGAACCTGGTCCTGTGGAAAGAACAGTCTGAAGCACAGCCCAGCTGAAGGTGTTTGGCCCCAACAAATCCAAGAAGGAGATAATTTTGTTCTACAAATTATTTTCTTTTTTTGTTGGTGAGACGGAGTCTTGCTCTGTTACCCAGGCTGGAGGCAATGGCGCGATCTTGGCTCACTGCAACCTCTGCCTCCCAGGTTCAAGTGAGTCTTCCCCCTCAGCCTCCCAAGTAGCTGGGATTACAGGTGGTCACCAGCATGCCCGACTAATTTTTGTATTTTTATAGAGACAGGGTTTCACTACATTGGCCAAACTGGTCTAGAACTCCTGACCTCAGGTGATCCACCTGCTTTGGCCTAACAAAGTGCTGGGATTACAGGTGTAAGCCACCATTCCCAGCCTACAAATGATCTTCTGGACCCCCAGAGACAAGGAATGACCAGATGACTGAACACCTCCCATGGCCATATTTTTTCTGGACACCTAAGGTCTCAAGTTTGACACATTTCCAGACCTGAGAAATGGACGACACCCCGTCAGTCTGAGCCTTTTAAGACGTCGAAGCAACTCTCCTCTCAACTCCCGTGTTGCCAGAAGATGACCAGTTGACCAAAACTAGTAAAATATCATAGTAAAACCCAGATCTATAACTCTGATTAATCCTTCATGGAGATCCAGGAGACCTGTGAAAGGACCGCTTATTCCTTTCTTGAAACAGCGTCTTTTGGGATTGCATGGCCTTGAATCCTTCCCTTAAGGATTCTACCACAAAACAAACAGCCGTTTTTCCTTTAGAACATCTTATTAAGGCAGAGAGGAGAAAAACGACCAAATTTGAAAGTCAACCAATTCTATCGCCAAAGATAGAGTCTTATGATGTGAAGAAAGAACGTTGTTTAATTATCGTAAACTACAGATTTCTGTTGTCCCACAGACTGCCTTAATTCAACCACATGTATGCTTGGTCAGCATCCTCTCCATCCCCTCTAAGTCTGGACTTGGAAGTGAGAAGGAACGCAGAGCAGAGAAAGCAAACATCTAGAACCAGACATTGGCCACCAGGCAAGAAACGTTTCTACAGGGGACGGCCCTTGGTTCCTGTTAGGGCACAAGGGACCTGAGTGCACCCCGATGTCCCCGCATGGTTAGGCATGGCTGCCTGCTCACTGTCGGTGTGCGCCCAGCCTCGTCACACGTTTTTAAGCACGAGAAACGCACTCAGGACATGATTCTCGAGGGAGCATTCTAACCCCGTGCAGAGTAACGCGGTGCGGAGTGGGCACGTTCACGCCTCTTGAGCACCCTGACCCCGGTGGGCTGTCTCAGGCCCTGTGAGCATTTCCTTGTGTGCCTTTCAACGTGGCTTGTTTGGTAAAGTTTCCAAAAGGGCACCCACGGACAGGACAGCAGACCAGGCTGCAGGGCAGCGTCAGGGATGAGGGTGAGAACACATAAACCTGGGTTCCCACAGTCCCAGGGGTTCCAGAAATCCTCCTATGCCCTGGGCAGCCGGCCGCCTTTTCCACACAGCAACCAAGCTCCCACCTGTGTTGCTTCAGAAGCAGCCTGCTGGCTGCCACTCCCACATGCCCGTGGGGAGCCGATGTGCTCTGCGTGGACATCCCATCAGAAGCAGACACTTCCCAGGCCTTTTTTGTCCATCAGTTGTTTGGCTGAAGGAGGGAAAACCCCACACATCTGAATGACCTTCTCCCTTCACACTTAAAACTGCTGCATGTTGCCTTAAGGGTTCAAAGAGTCGTACTTTGCCACATTTCGGCTCCATGGCAGAGCACGCGAGGCATGTAGCAATTGGCCGCAGTCGCACGGTGAAGACGCGGCCTGCATCCCAGCCCTGGCCACTTCTCAGCATGTTGAGGAGGTGCAGGGCATCCCTGCTCACACAAACATGGTCACGTGACATGAACACACCACCCCGATGAAGTTCACGTCAGAGCCGATCCCCTCCCCACCCCAGTGTTGTCCTGACAACATGGCCACGTGACGCAAACACACCACCCGGATGAAGTTCAAGTTAGAACCGAACCCCCACCCAGTGTTGTCCTGACTTCAATACTCTGCCCCTCCTGTGGCCCAAAAGCCCTCCGGGGCCACTGGGCAGGGACTGGCCAGCTCACTCGCCTGAGGGAGCATTGGGCCCAGCCAGGATCCTGCCTGCCACATGGAACAGCGAGGTTCATCAAGGAGGACGGGTTCTGAGTAGGAGTGTGATCCCACGAGCAGTTTGGCAAGCCCTTCGCTGGCCTCAACGTGGTGTGCCTCATCCCCAGCACAAAACATAAATCTCACTCCCGGGCAGACGTCTAGGGCCCTGCAGTACAGGACGTGTCACCATTGGGGTGTGGCAGAGTGATAACACCCGACTGACTACATAGGAATACAATGTGAGTGTTGGGGTGTGTGCAGGGAAGGGGTCATGACATGGCCCTTCAGAAGGGCAGTACATCCCCTGGTAAACTGAGGCACAGGAAGCTGCTGCCTGTGGTGTAGTCTGGCAGCACCATGCGCGCCTGGCCTCAGTTTACTTGTCTGCACCTGAGTGTGGCTGCCCAGTGAGCCCTGCCACTGTCCCCTACAAAAAGGACTCTGTCCAAAAGACAGGCTCATGCCCTGGGAAAATAACAAATCTGCACCGAGTCAAAGGCTGGACGGCGGCTCCCTGCCCTGCTGTTGTCCCCTGCGCTGCCCACCATGGACAGGGCAGTGACGCTGCTTCTGCTTATGATTACTGTTTTGAACCTGCAACTGAATCATTCTGAGGGTGTTGTTTTTGTGAATGACTCATTAGCACCTCTAGTGACTGGCAAGGCCTTCTTGGAGCAAAGGAGACTCACAGGAGAGAAATCGTCCCCATGTCCTTTGCAGGGAAGGGGAAGAAAGGAAACAAGCTGCAGGGACAAACGCGCGTTCCTTTTCCCCGCAGTCCCGCTGGATGGGACACGAAACCCCACACCTGTCTCGGTTTGTAAATTGAAAATATATTGGTCCTATTGCTGCTGATTTTCTCTTTTCCTTTTCTTCTTTTCTTTTCTTTCTTTCTTTTTCTCTTTTTTTTTGAATGGGTGGGAATCATTCCACTTTGCCATGAGGAATGCTGGAGAAATGAATAATTAAAAATGAAAAAAGAAAGTCTTTTCAAGGCTGTTTACTTGGGTGACACAAATGTTTCTTTCTCCTCACAGGGCCCACCCACAGAAAGGAGCCGAACAATGCCGCGCTGGGCTTTGCCGGCCGGGCCTCGAGAGCCCAACCTCGCAGAGCCCTGCTGGGCCTTTTCAGCTGACGCCGCGCCTGACAGGCCAGCCCAGACGCTGCCGGCCCGCTGCTAATTACAAGGGCATTGTTGCTCAAGTGCTTTCTGTGTTTACATAGTTGGACAAGTCTCCCTTAATTGTCCAAAAAGAAAAAAAAAAAAAAACTAATATTTCAGAAAAAGGGTGGACTGATCAGAGAGAAAGGATTTACTCCTCACATGTATCAATACTGAGCACAAAACCCTGAGCCCTTCTTTGATCGCACCCTCGGCCTTGGGCGAACTTGGACAGACTCCTCCACCAACTTCCAGAGCAGGTGCCCAAAGCCTTTTGCGATCTGTAGACAGAAAGATGAGTGTCAGTAGCTTGCGGCTCTGGTTACAGAGGGTTTAAGTTATCCTAGCAAGTAAATAACCAAAGTTACATCATTTTAATCAACATTCATCATTTTAATTGCCTGAATCTCCACCAGAACAAAGTAACACTATAGTTTTATGGTATTTGATTAATGAGGGCAGGAAAATTGAAGTTTTTGCAATAAAACTAAAAAAAAATCAACAGACTTTTATCGTTTTTTCCCTTGTGATTTTAATTTAATGGCTCGTGTTTTCATTACTGCAGAGGCTGTGCACTTCAGCGTGCAATTATGTCCCATCTGTGAAGCACTGTGTTACTGTGTTATTACAGTTTATTCTAGTAGCTTTTCAATCACTTTTGAGTTGGGCTTTACAAGTATTCTTGCAGCAGGTGGGCTTCCTGGCATGGGCCCAGGAACACACAAAGCGCAAAGCTGGAGTCTAATGGCAGCATATGCATGTGGCACGGATCGGCAGCCTTCCCCCATATGCTGCGGGCAGCCCTTGAGCCTGCCAGTCACTCTTCTTACTGACTACAGTCTCTAAGTAGTTTTCTGCCAGGGAAAAATATACCAAGGCAGCAAATTTCTCCAGTGCACCATCCTTATTACTGAGACAACCCTGTCATTAGCAGGAGCACAATGAACCTGAACCAGGGATGCATACCAATTAGGCTGCACGGAGCACTTTCGCTTCTTATCTCCATGGAAACGCGCCCCCCGGCTGCAGTGGACAGGCAGGAATGTCCCCCCACCCATATGCCACCTAGTTAACACTGCACACTTTCATGTGAACCAAAATCCGCTCCAGCCCTCTCCGCTGCGGAGAGAAAGGGAAGAAAACAACGGAAGTCTCCGTCCATGGGGAGGCCAGGGCCTTTAGAATTCCGGGTCTCGCGCAGCCACGGCTCCCAGCCACAGACGGGAGTCGATGCATTATCACCCGTACGGCGTCTAAATCTAGAAATAATACCACTCCCCACCCCATTCAGTCTAGCGGGGAGAGTTTAAACAATCTAAAAGAAATTGCTTTATCCCGTTCAGAATAAAAGAAGGAAACCAAATATTTGTTTTTAAATCGACAACGTGTCTCACTTCCGAGAGCCTAGGACAACTCCATCCGCCGCTGCAGAGCCCTTCTCCCTGGGACTTTCTGCCTGCACCCCCGCCCCCCTGTACAAAATGCACCTAAGGAAACAAAAGACTCGGAATACCCGTGTGTGGAAAGAATCTCCAACTGGCATTCTGTGAACTTTGCAAAGACCTGCTAACGAAGTCTTTTGTTTTCTTTGAGTGTGTGTGTGCATGTGTTGAGAGAGGGAGAGAGGAACATGTTTTTTATTTTAGTGGCCCCGTAGGTAGGCAACTGAGAGATTCTGACTTTCAGATTTTCACACTGTGGGTTGGGGTTCTTGTTTTAATTTACAGTGTTAACTACCAGCAGAAGATGCACCACGGCTTTATTTTCCTCTAAATTCCAGCAGCAAGTTGACAACAGGGCAATCCCTTGTGTGCTGATGTCAGCCTTCCTGAGCCGTGTCACCCCCTCCAGAGCCGGCTGCGTCCCCATCTTCGTGATCCAGCAGCCCCTTAGCACCCCTCTTCTGAACCTTCATCTTCTTCCTACCAAGGATGATGCAGGCTCTGTCTCTTACTTTCTTCATGCAGGGGTATTTTTTCCAACATCGGCTCTAAACTCACTCACCTTGCAACAGAAAGAGATTCTCTCAGGCTGATGGTAGCAAACCACCGCGGCTGAAATGAGGGGTAACCAGCCCTTGCACTCCCAAAACTGCTGTGGCCACAGCCTCTTTCCGTCGTGTATGTGTGCCAAGACTCTCGGGGAAGCACAAGTTCTGCAGTGAGCTGGTGCAGACTTAGGTTCCTACCGAGCCACAGCCTGAGCTCGACAGGAACCTAAGTCAGTCCCATTGAAGGCACAAAGAAGTGCTGTTTGAAAAAGAAAACACACACACACACACACACACAAAATACAAGATGCTGTGAAATAAAGTCACGTAATTAGTGACAGTGATGCAGGAAGATGAAAGGTACAGGGGGCTGCGAAACCTGACTTCTGAGCACAAAACCGATTGATGTAGGACGTGTGATTTCCCCAGGTACCGTCACTTATAGAACATTTATTTTTTATTATAAGAGCAATTCTAGATATACATGAAATTCACTGGATTCTGATGGGAATAATTTCCTCCTGCCTAATGCGTCCCTATGGAAATCGTGCAACTCTGATTTGTGTTTTTAAGTTCAAGTCATCAAGGGAAAAGAAAACTTCTTTACTAAAGCCAGAGTAATCCTCAGCCCACCTCAAGCACAGCCGAGAAGGCGGAGGGAGGCCAAGTCATAGGAGGTTTAATTTGGTGCTCAGGGCCTGGCCTTTCTCCCAAAATACAAGAGGGTCCAGATGAAATAAGAGATGGAACTTGAACAATTCAGCAACTTCACTTCCCAGCCGCGCTGGAGACATCCTGTGGAACATGTCAATAATCACCGAGACCCTACATTCCTTAACCCAAATGCTACAGTTCAGAGTTCGAACCACAGCCCAAGAGAATGAAAGCAATTTGTATTTATGCTTATTTACGCTTTGTTCTTTCTCAGAGAAGATCTGGAAAGCCTGTTGTGGCCCTACCTGGCACTTCAGGCTCTGCAGAGAGCAGCTGTTTTCTGCATTCGTTGAAGAAGGACAGCTAACCTCCGCCCGCCCCCCGCCCCCCGAACGTGTACAGGTTCCGACGCAGCTGGGGAGACGTGAGCTCCTCAAACTACAATCCAGCATCCTAGACAAGGTCTGTGCTCCACCCACCCCAAGCAAGGCAGGGGCTTCTCGTCAGGGGGCTGCCCAGAGGGTCCGACGCCTCCTGTTCCAGTCACGATGCTCGATGACCCTCTCTTGTTTTCGTCCTTGCACTCTCTAGGCGGCAGGCAGTGACACAGCCACACACTACGCAATGAGGGGTCAGTCATGCCAAAATCCACCAGGCTTTTCTGTCCGTCCACTCACCGCAAAGTGGCACCCAACTGCTGGTTGGGCTACACTGAACTTCTTAAGGCAAAAGCTGCACCCTCAGAGCCACTGTTCCATTCTTCCTCTCAGACCCGGGTTGCCCTTCAGCCGTGTTCAGCCTGGCCGGGAGTTGAAGGTGCCACCCGGCCTGACTGATGGGGTCTCTGTTGGGTTGGGCAGGCAGTCGCCAATGGGAATCCCCCGCCTGCTGGCTGAGTGTCCAGGCTAGTGGGTCACTGCCCGTTCTGATCTATTGAATGGCCTGCTAGAGTCCGGATGTTTTCCCCACCCAAATCTCATGTTGGAATGTACTCCCCAATGTTGGAGGTGGGCCTGATGGGAGATGATGGGGTCATGGGGGGTGGATCCTTCATGAATGCCTGGGGCCATCCTCTTGGTGATGAGTGAGCTCTTGCTCTGAGTTCACAGGAGATCTGGTCATTTAAAGTGTGCGGCACCTCTCTCCCTCTCTCTCTTGCTCTCTCTCATTCCTGCTCTCACTGTGTGATGTGTCTGCTCTCCCTCCACCCTCCACAATGACTGGAAGCTTCCCGAGGCCTTCTCAGAAGCTGAGCAGATGCCAGCGCCATGCTTACACAGCCTGCAGGAGCGCGAGCCAACGGAACCTCTTTTCTTTATGAATAACCCAGTCTCCAGTATTTACTTACAGCAATGTAAGAACAGCATAGTACACAGCCATCGCAGGGCCAGCACCTCTGTTCTTCTTAGAGCCTCTACTGTGGAGTGTTTACAGACGTCTCAGCCTACCCTCTCTGGGGCCATGCATTTTCTTCGTGGGTGCTGTTACGGGTTGAACTGTGTCCTTCCAGAAGATATGCTGAGGCTCTCTCCCCTAGAACTTCACAACGTGACTTTTTTGGAAATAAGGTCATTGCAGATGTAATTAGGTAAGAGGAGGTCATCCAGGAGTTGGGTAGACCCTAATCCGACAGGGCTGGTGTCCTTATAAGGAGAGAGGGTTGGACACAGCGAAGAGATGCACAGGAAGAAGGCATGAGGATGGAGGCAGAGACTGGACTGAAGCATCCACAAGCCATGGGGGCACTGGGGCTATGGGGCCACCAGACAGTGGAAGAGATGGGAAAGGATCTCTCTCTAGGGGCTTCCCAGGGAGCACAGCCCTTTGGATGCCCTGATTCTAGACTTCCAGCTTCCAGGACCCTGAGAGGGTTCATCTCTGTGGTTTGGAGCCACCCTGTGTGTGGCACTTTGTTACAGTAACCCTATATAACCAACACGGGTGCCCGTTAGACACTGACTCCCCAGGTTCGTAGAATAAGGGAAGAAACAGGACATTTCAATGAAAAAATAGTTAGTTTAGCTTCCCAGGGGTATAGAAAATGTTCGAGGACTCAGGAGCCACACAGCCTGCATTCTACTCAGTCCTCACAAAGGGCAGCAGAGTGTGTCCATAACTATAAGGACTCTGGATCCAGTCAGTCTCAGTCCAAATCTCAAGCCCTGCCAGGTGGTGGCTGTGTCGCCTTGGAGAAGTTACTTAACCTCTCTGAAACTCAAGTTTTTCATCTGGGAACCAAAGACAAAAGCAGCCTCTAAGTCATCAATTTCTATCAGGCAGAGTAAGTCAGCCCGTGTAAAAAATCATGTCTAGTATATAGTATATAGTCAATGCCTGGGGACTAATGTATAACAAAATTTATAGGAATAAATGCTATCTTTTTTCTCTTTACAAAAACTATATCTAATTTTGTGCCATCACTGCCCAAAGTCGTTTTCCGATTCCAAATCAGTCGTACATCAAATGCAGGTTTCTTTTCGCACATAAAATAAAAACCACATATTTGTCCTCCTGTGTGGGCAAGAAAAATCTGCTTTCTAGAATTGATGTGCAACCAAGGCTGTTCTTGGCTGCCCTGTGGGACAGCTCCTGACTGTCCCCACTGAGCTCCTGGCCCCCAAGTCTGTGTCACTCTTTCCATCAGCAGCACCCTAACCCAGGGTATATGATGGGCCTGCTTTTCGTTAATGTTCTCATATTTATTTTCTATCTCTTCAAATAAATATGAATAATAAGTAACTTAAAAATAGAGATCGCATGTAATAATTCCTCATGTCTCTAGCCCTCATATATTATTTTCAACATGAAATAAGCTTAAAATATTAAATAAGATAAAAAGCAAAATAACAGATGAAAGTCAGGTGGTTGTGGTGACTGCGTTATGTTTACGCAGCACTTTAGAGCCCATAGGACACCCTCCGTGTGCTTTCCTGTCTGGCCCAGCCTCAGGGGCTGCAGTGCTTTATTTTTTTTTCTTTTCTTGCAAATAAGGACATGAGGCCATTATTATTATTAGCATCTTCATATGCAGATGAAGGACCTGGAGCATAAAGATATTTAGGAGCTTATTCAAGGTCCATAGCTAGTGAGGGCCACACCACCAAGCAGGTCGCCCCAGAATCTGTGCCATTAACTGCAAAGCTATCGTTCCCTCTTCGTGGTGTGGGGAAGATTACGTTAGGTAACATGCGCACATCAGTCAAAACGATGCGTGCTCTTCAGGACTCAGTGGATGCTAGCTCTAAGTAGGGCGATCACATAAAAGCTGACTCTCGTTTTTGGAAATGAACAATGGCATGCATATCAATTACATCCCAACAACAGGTGAAAAAGCAGGGCCCTCTCAGGCAAACCGACTCACATAGTCTTCTCGGCGGTAATGATGGTCCCAGATTATCAGCTCCCAGGGAGAAGAGCACATCTTGCCACAGGCACTTTGTGTGGAGACTCATGAATATTTAGGACCAGGACGTTTCCCTCTGGAGGCCGGATCCGGGGCAGCAGAGAGGAAAATGAGGCTGTACCCAGGACTCTGAGGCAGGCAGGGTACCGGTCACACCGAGACCCCAGTATAAGCAAGGTTTTAAAATCCCCCAGTGGGAAATCTAATAAAGTAACTTGGATTATTTTGAATCCACCAACTTATCAGTATGCCCTTCCACGCGGGAGACTCAGATGAGCATCATTAAACCTCTGCTTCTATAAAATCCTCACTCTATTCATATAATATATATGGTCAAAATACAAGTGAGATATGGGTACATATGTTGCAAATTATGCTGATGGCTTTTAATAATTATATGATTGCAATATGTTGGAATAAGCCTTAAATATGCAATATGTTGGAATAATCTGAAAATCTTAGTTATGGTAGAAGCCATTGGGTGGGTGCATCTGAGTGGGGTAGGAAGGACAGGCCTCAGAGTCAGAGAATCCCAAGGTCAACTGACAGCTTTGATGCCCACCCACTTGGGCAAATCACTTTTCATCCTTAGTATCCTCAGGTATAAAATTGGGGTACATGCAGGCTCCCTGTTCTATATTTTAAAAAATAGAAAAGGAAAATGAAGATATCATTTGTCCTTTCTCACTTTTGCAGCGTGATTGAGAAAATAAAATAATGCAAATATAGTTTCTCAGTTATTCAATATTTATTGTACACCTTCTGTGTATCACGCCTGCACGAAGCACTTGGCTTGCAGACAGGGAGAAGGACAAATAAAATGACAGCTATCCTGCAATGTGCTGAGCGTGCAGGTGAACCTGGTCCTTGGGCTAGCATGGACAGGCACTCCCTAATTTACCCGTCCTCATGGAAACTGTTCTAGAGCTCTGTGTTTTAGCTGGCAAGCCCAGGTCTGTGCTCAAAACGAACAATATTAGTGTCAAAATTTATAGCAAGGTATATATGATAAAGCCAATTTTTACACGGTCTTAGAGGTGTGAAAATAGGTACTAGTGAGCAACTGATTTGTATCTTTGTCCCATTTGCTGAAATTTCTAACCTGGATAATCTTTAAAGTCTATAGAAATAGACCTGGTCATTTTTTTCCATTTGGAATCATCAATTTATTTCACTTAAGTTATCGAAGTGCAAATCATAGCTCCCAGTTTCTTCCAATCCCGCTCCTTTTGAGCTGATGTCGCACAGATGAAATTTCAGCTCCTGCCCCTTGTAATTCCGCAAGCTGAGGCCTTGAAAGCTCTGAATGCATCCGAACACTTTTCTAACTGACTCTGTTTAGTCCACACCAGGCCGGGAGAGTAAACACATGCGGGGTCTGTGAATGAGCAGCTTTGTGTGGGTGCCGTCCAGTTTGAAATCGCAGAAGACTGATTTTTCCGTGAAAACCCCTGGATGTGTATCTGCCCTTGTCCTGACCTCTGAGCTGCCTGCCCCTCCCTTTTTGAAGCCCTCTCCTCGCCCACCTTCTGTGACCTCACCTCACCCAGGACAGCCCCACGCCTCCTATCCACCAACTGCCCTTGGGTAATAGGACCCACTCTTGGGTGTGGCAAGGACAGGCGGGATGTCCACCACATCCATGCCTCTTCCCGACACAGGATACTACTGCACCCCAAACCCCCTTGCAGCTGGGCTGGGACCTGTGACTGCGTTTTGACCCAAATGTTCCTGAACTGTTCTCAAGACTTTGATGCTCTTTGGCTGGCAGGCACCTAAGGAGGAGGCCAGAAGAAATGACAGCACCACGAGATGGAAGATCCTGGCAGATCCTGGCTTGCACCTGGTAAGGTTGCAGGAAGCCTGTGAGGTGTGGGGGCAGCCGGCCCAGGCCAGCCTCAGCGAGGCCTCCAGGGCTTCAGTACTAGCTGAGTGCTGCCGGCCCAGCTCTGTGCTCTCAGCCCCTGCCTCTCTCTGGAGCTTCCACATGCAGATCCACCACTGGACATCTCCACGTCTTAAGACAAACTTCCCTTCTCCTGCCAAACCCCTATCTGCTCCTCTACCTCTGGGGACGCTTCCATCCATAGCACCGAGGCTGGGCGATGACTCCCCAACCTCCTGGTGCCTGCCATTACCTGTACCCCCAAAGTCCTCCTCCCCACTCCTGGGGGTCTCTCTGCTCCAGGTCTACACCACCTGAACCCCTGGCCTGGCCATGGGAAGAGCCACTGTGCCCTGCCCTGGCCCCAGGCCTTCCTCCAGACCCACTTCCCCCTGAACGTAAAGGAACACACATTTGATTTGGATGCCATCCTGCTAATGCCCCCTGCCCCCCAGCCCCGCCCCACCCTGCAACAGCGCTTTTCCATGGGATTCCGGGACCGTTTGGGATGAAGCCCCTGGACGTCCCTGCTAGCCTTGTCTCTCCAGGCCACCCTCCTTCCCACTGCAGACCGCCGCTGCCCTGCCTCTGCTGCCCCATCCCACGGGCAATCCTGCCTCCTGCCAGCCCTTGGCCTGGGCTCTGGGCTGCCTCACGCCCTGCCTCGCCATCCTTTCACAACTCTGTCCTCACCTATCGCTTCCTGTCTCCCCTGCCGTGTGGGGATGGCTCCCGCACTCCCTGTCACATCTGCAGCCATACATGTAAAATGGAGGAGAGAGGGAGGGAGGAAGGAAAGAAAGAAAGGAAGGAGGAAAGGAGGGGAAAAGGGAGGAAGGGAGATGGGATGGGCAGACACGGTATTTTCAGCTCACCCCTCAAACCAACATCTTACCCCTTTTACAGAATTGTACCCCTTGGTCTGGCCTTGCCAGCATAGGCAGGACCCCTGCCGAATCCAGTCCGAGCTGTAGGAGGCTGGTACTGTGTAGAGCATCTGCAGGCCCCCAGGCCTGTCCCCAGCTTCGCCGCTGCCCCCTCCACACAGACCCCAGCGGCAGAGCCTTGCTGTGTGGAGTGTCGCACGTGCCACTGCATGGACGCCCTTTGAGAGTCTGCAGGGAATGCTGGCGGGAGTCATCGTATGGTGAGCCGTGGTCCACGTCCAGATCCATCTCAACTTGTAAAATGGATTTTTTAAAGGTGTTAAACCTTCCTTCACCTCAAACACAGTCTTTCTGATGGGCCTGCAATGTTGATAAGTTCTTGCGGGCAGACGCCAAGGAGAGGAAGGCCTGGGCGGTGCAGCTGTGGGAAGCAGGCCGCTCTTCCTGTAGCCTTGCCACACCACGACCTGCCCATGAGCAGGGAGAGTCCAGACCACGTCCTTCCCCTCCTCCCTCCCCTCCTGGGCATCGCACCAGATAGACAAGGGTGGATGTGGACCGACACAAGCTGCCTAAAGCCAGAGGCCGGCACCCAACTGGCTCCCGATGGTCCTCAGTTATTCATTGCTTGGTTGAAAGTGAGGTTAAGAAACCAGGTGAGCCAGGCGCTCCTCATACAGCAAGGTCTGATGGTGATCGCTAGAGGGCTGTGGCCTCTGGAGCTGGCAAGGAATCAGCAGGGGTCCCTGCTGGGTGCTCATCTGTGTCTCTCTCCATCGGGGACATTGCTGGGGCCACACAGCAGGTGCTTTCAGACAGCACCTCCCAGGCCTGTGGAAAGTCACTGCCCATGCCACCCCGAAGTGCTTTGCACTAAAAGAACATCTGAAGATGCCCAGGTACACCTACAATTCCACTGGCCGCTGCTGACGATAGCCACGGCGGGGGCGGGGGTGTGTCTCAAGCCGGTGGTGTGAGACTCAGACTGAGGTGCAGACACTCGCCCCCCTGAATCCCACGGTGTCATTGAAAGCATTTTTAAAGACTCACATTTTACTTAAAAAACTAATGGCCAGGCATGGTGGCTCACGCCTGTAATCCCAGCACTTTGGGAGGCTGAGGTGGGTAGATCGCGAGGTCAGGAGATCGAGACCATCCTGGTTAACACAGTGAAACCCCTTCTCTACTAAAAATACAAAAAAATTAGCTGGGCATGGTGGCGGGCGCTTGTAGTCCCAGCTACTTGGGAGGCTGAGGCAGGAGAACGGCATGAACCTGGGAGGCGGAGCTTGCAGTGAGCCGAGACCGCGCCACTGCACTCCAGCCTGGGCTACAGAGCGTCTCAAAAAAAAAGAAAAAAAAAAAGACTATGTTTTTGAAGAACAACTAACCCCAACTCTACCTCTAACCGTAACCCTAACTGGATGAGTAGAATTCTAAGATGTGAGAAACAAACCAGAAAAAGCATTTCCTTGCTCCTTAGAAAGTATTTTCCAAGCGTTAAGCTTAAATTATTATAAACATCTTAGTGTCTGCGCCATCACCCTTCAGCATAGAGGAAAGTCCCGAGGGGGTAGTGGGCCAGAGGAAAAGGCGACCCTTGTGAGAGCCTGGAAACCGCCCCACGCACTGAGCCCACATCAGACCTTGCGAAGGTCACTGGGCCTGCTGGAGCCTCACCAGGCCTCAGAGCAGCTCCGAAATGCTCAGGGAGGAACAGGACTATTTCTTCTAAAGACATTGCGGGCGCAACTGTGACACCGTTGGTAATCGGCTCCACCTCCAGCATTTTCCTGGAGCTGGATGCACCAGAGGAGGCTCAGTCCCACTCATCCCGCACGTCTCAGATCCCCATTCAATTTCTATCCTGCCTGGGAGTTAAAAAAGAAAGATGCTGATTGGGCCTAGGAAAATAGAGGTAATTTTCTGTAATTTGGTTTTATGTAACCAAATGCATGCACTTAAAATATGCTCACATTGAGATCCACAGGTGGAAACAGACAGAAGTGGTCTCTCGTTACCACAGGGCGGGAACCAGCTCCGGAATGGTTACGTGGGACCCTGTGCAGCTTCGAGGCAGGGCCGCACACAGACCTTTCCAGATAAGGATGGGAACAGCTGCATCTTATTTCTAGAGGAAATCCCAGGGTCCCTTCCCGGTTCTCGGGGGATGAGCGCCTTCACTGCGGCGACTTCTGCTGGCTCGTATTAGACGCCTCCCTCGACCTTCTATGGTTGGAGCTGGGAGTCCTGTTCACAACCTCCCTGAGCCAATGACCCCTTTGCATGAAAGAGGCTGTCAGTCCCCTTGAATTCGCCCAAAGAGCCACAAGGTCGCCGCATTCGGTGCTCAGGGGCGGGCCTGGGCGGGGGCCCGCGGGTGTGGGCTGCGAGGCAGGGAGAGCCGTGGGCTCTGTGGGGTTCTCCGCACCTGCACCATGAGAGCTGAGGCACCCTCCTCACAGCGAAACGCAAAATCTGATGGGAAATAGTGTCCGTAGGCGCCTTACCCCTCAGCAGATGCTTGGCCAAGCGTCTGGGCGAATCTCGCCAGCGAGGTGGAGTGGCCTTCCACGGAGAACCGGGCAGAGTCGCCCGTCACCGGGGCCACCACCGCGCCCCGGCCTTTGTCCTGCGCTCACGGTGCAGGCTGACCTTTGCCCTCAGCCCAGGTGGCCCCGTCCCCAGCACCCAGGCTGATTTTCAGTTTCAGGTTCACAACAGGGGTTGTCTGCAGTTCAGACTTTTGGACCCCAAGGGACTTCCCAGCCCCTGTTCTCTCCCGCGAAACTCGGCCTCTCAGTTCCCTGTAGATTCCACGAGTGATTGCAGCAGGGAGTGGACCTCGGCCAACGTGGAACCACCACCGCAGTCCCAAGACGCGTGTGTTTCGGTGAACTTCGTCATAAGATTACATCATCTTCATATTTTTGTTTGCAACGAGGAACGCACAGGATGTAATATGATGGGTGTCAGTCAGATACCAGAAAAGGAAGAGGCAGTACTGTCAAGATTTTTCAACAGTTAGATTCGGGAAAACTTGTGACACTCTTGGCTAATAAGGAAGCATCTGGTTATCAACCAAGACATCCAAAATGCCGCTGAGGGAGACAACAGCCTGCTCTGCACGGCCTTAGAGGCAGCACATGCACCGGCAGCCAACTCACATTCAGACCCTTAAAAGTGTGAGTTGTTAATGACAGCGAATTAAGATGTAGAAATGAAAGTAAGATCCTATGAAAGAAAATACCAAAGATGTGGAAAATATAAAATAGAAATGATTTTAATCTGAGGTGGAACTAAGGCCCCAACTTCCAGCAAGACTCATAGGCGAGTGGTGAGGTCACGGCATCGCAATGCGTGATGGACGCTCCTTGCAAGGCGGCGAATCTTAGCAGATATTATATTTATACTTTTCTTTCAAAAGTAAGGTGAATGTTTGTTTTAAATGTATATCTTTTCAGAATTTGCTGGTAAAATGCTAACAGATTTTCCCATGAGGGAGAGGATAGCTTTCTCTATCTATAATATGCTAATATTCAGAGATTCAGAGGCAGCCCTTCCTACTGGCTTAGTGGTACATGCAGTTTTCATACATTGTTATATTATGAATGTCTATTGTTGTAGGAGATTTTCCATGTTTTCCATAAAATGAAACAAGCAACATTAAAATATATATATGCATATATACTTATATACACACACAAACATATATTTTGCTCCCCTGTGAACACTCAGCTGAGACAATATATTTTATAAATAGTAAAATTCTGAATATAAATTGTGTTAAATAGCTATAATAGTGTACTCACCAAGATTCCTTATTCAATTATTTTATAAGGTAGAGTAACAGAAAATGTCTCTTTTCTTCACTAATACAGGTAAACGATCCTTGGTTGCCAGTGAGCAGTTTTTAGATAGCAAGCTCTATTTCTCTGCAAGACTAAGGAAAAAACGTGCTGATGTACACACACTAATTTTGTCACCCTGTAATAAAATTTTGAAGTTGCCCAAACTACTACTTTATGTTTATTTTAGCATTCTAAAATTAGGAGACAGTGAAATGTCAGACTGTGCAAATTAAGATGAAGACCAAGAAATGTCCTGTACAATTCCAAATCCCAGAATGTGAAAAGGTAGTGAGGTTTCCTGAAATGGTTCTTCCGTGGTTTTTCTGACTCCTTGTTATAATCTCCAAGGACATCTTGATTAATAATAAAAATATTTTTATTCGCAACTCTTTTTCCCTGCCAGGTCAGTTTTGTCCCACAGCTCAGTTATTTACAACACACATGGACACACATGTACATGCACACAAACGCACATGTACACATATGCACGTACACACATGTGCATACACAAATGCACATGTACACACATGCACATGCACACACGCACATGCACATGTGCACACATGCACACGCACACATGTACACATGTATACACATGTACACAGACATGCACACACGCATGCACACACATTCACATACACGCACACACACGCATATGCACACACATGCACACAACATGCACACAACATGCACATCCACACACGCACATGCACACACATACACGCACACATGCACATCCACACACGCATATGCACACATATGCACACACGCACATGTACATACACACATGCACACAAGCGTAGGCATATGCCTCTCCTCTCCTGCTGAAGTCCATACAGAATGCATGCTCGCATTTACCAGGAGTGAGGGGCCTCTGGGCGGGGCGACCTCGGGCAGCGACTCTGCAGCTGCCCCTGGGACACTTTGGAGGCCAGAGCACATCGTCAGGTGGCAACGCTCGCTAACTGGCCCCCTCCCAGCCACGATTCTTATTCTGGGAATGACTTTTTGATGCATATAAAGTGGATCAATGAGGATTTTCACCCTCTTAGAACAAATTCTATGAACCAAAATGAAGATGACACTTTTACATAATTTCCTTTTAATGGAAAAAGAAGGGTTTTGTTGGGACCCAGAACACCATGGGCAGCAGCAAGTGCAGCCACATCGCTGTTCTGTTTAAACCACCCTAAGTCCCAAGTTCAGGCTTTAGCCTGCTGTGCAGGACCCAGCTCTGCGAGTATCTGGGACCCCTTCCTCTACAAAGGACAAAGCGGGGCCACCAACTGGGTGTGCAGCAGCCGCCCTGTACCTGTAAAGGCATGCATGTCCCCCAGGAACTGCTCAGACTCGGAATTAAAGGTCGACTATGGTGTCAGATGTGGGGGTGGAAGTCCTAGGTAGATCTGCGTGAACTCTCAGGCCCGGCTGCTCCCCGCACCTGCCAGCTCACCTTTAGGCTGGGGCATCAGACACAGAAACCGGTGATCCTGTGTGTGTGTGAAGAAGGAAAAGGCTTGTTTCACTTTTCAGCTCCTGTCAGGTTTGCTACCTTTCAGGTGAGCACTTGCATCAGGCAAAGTAACAGCAGAAGGGTGGGCCAAGGCAGAGAGGCTGACACTCGGCATGCCCCTGCCCCTTCCCCAGGTCCGCAGAGGGGCCCAGCCACTTCCCCCAGGTCCGCAGAGGGGCCCAGCCACTTCCCCCAGGTCCGCAGAGGGGCCCAGCCACTTCCCCTAGGTCCGCAGAGGGGCCCCTGCCCCTTCTCCCAGGTCCGCAGAGGGGCCCAGCCACTTCCCCTAGGTCCGCAGAGGGGCCCAGCCCTGGCAGCACCAAGCTCAGCATTATGCAGGACGGCAGCCCTTCTAGGATGGCAGGGGGAAGCGTGCGGATTAATCAACTTGATATTACCCGTCCTGATTAAACAATGAGGCGTCCTGGGGTTCTGCTTCCGTCCCGACAAGTGTTCATCATAACTAATGTGCAAACCCCAGTGCAGCTCCCTCGGGAGCAAACTACCTTTTAATTTTTTCCTCTAAAGATTAATTCCATTGTTATGGAACTTGCATTATAAGAACCATAAACTAATCATTAGTCATTTTCAAACAATCTGACCTTTTCTGCCATGAATCGTGGAGTGTTTTCTCAAGAAGTCTTTTTGGAGTCTGGGAATTTGCATCATGCAAGACCAGAAAGAAGGGTTGAAAATAAACAGTAACGTGTGTGCTGTGAAACTCTGAAAAGAGGGGAAAATCCTGTAATGGCCTCTTTTTATTGTGCATGACTCTTTGTGTTTTCACAGTTGAGGACAATGCTTCCGCCCCAGCCCAGCACCACCTGGGCAGGAAAAGGAGGTGCTCCAGGCTAAGCACACCCTCAAGCCAGGTGCCCTACACACGGGCACCCCAGTGTGTGTTAAGTTCCTGGTTGCTGTGGCAAAGCACCACTCATTGGGAGGTAAGCAACAGAAAGTTATTCTCTTCGTTTTGGAGCCTAGAGTCCAAACTCAAGGTGCCAGCTGGGCCATGCTGTCCCCAGGGTTCTAGGGAAGGGTCTGCCCCAGGCCTCTCTCCTGGCAGAGGGTGGCTCTTAGGCATGGAGCAGCATGACTCCAGTCCTGACACTGTGCAGGTTCACGATCTCTTCTCTCTGTCCAAACTCCCTCTTTTTAGAAGGACACCTATCATATTGGGTTAGGGGCCACTGTACCCCAGGACTACCTTATCTCAACTAGGCACGTATTTCCACTTAAGTTCACACCCTGAAACACTGGGGGGAAGACTTCACTGTATGAGTTGAGGGTGCATTTTCAACCCACAGAAGTAGGATTAGAAGAGAAGGTGATTAAAGTCCAGAGAAGCCAGTCACATTCGCCAGGCCCTAGAGCTGCCAGTGCTGGGGTCCACCTCTGACACGGGCTGGGCTCACCTGCAAGGTTAGACCCTGTCCAAAACCCTCAACATCTCTAAATGCTAAACGTTGTCTTGGACATGGTCCAGAAAACATAAATGTCTGCAGCCTCCATCTCCTCCACACTGTGGGCTCTGTCACCTGCACTGGGGTGGGAGTGAGCTGGGTTCAGATGGAGAATAGTGCTCAGCGGCAGGACAGGCACCCTCGCCACGGGCCGCAGTGCAAACGGGAGGAGGCCGAGTCTGTGAGAGCTGCCAAGGCCTTTCTGCTTTCAACCAAACATAGCTCTTCTTTTCTGGAACCATCACATCTTACAGGACATTATACATCTGGAGGATTGAAACTGTGTGTGTGCACATGTGCTTTATTTAACACCCACGCTCCCTCCCCAGAAGATTATAGATGGCCCCAGAGTTTAAGATTCTCCTGCAGTCCCACATGTAGTGAAATCTGGACAACAAGACCAAGCGATGCCCTAACCCCTGGAAAACTCCCAGCAGTTAGGGTTAGGTCTTTAGTAACCAATGCTCCCACTACTGAGAGAAGAAAAGCAAGAAATTCAGTCTCAAAGCCAATTGGTGTTTTGAAAATTATTAAGCTAAAAAACGCCTTCCACTCCCGTAGATGAAAGGGATTAAAATTATGTTAAGAACATTAGCTTACAGACCGCTGGCCAGTTATACATGCAGGCACACACACAGAGACACGCGCCTTTACCTCTGGCTCAGGGGTACTTTGGAATCGAGCCCTGAGCCTGGAGGGGTGCTCTATGCTTCAGCCTCGACTCCTGCTCCACCCACTTTTCTCTGGACCTCACACAGGGGTCTGTGTGCTCTGCCTCTGAGCACCCAGGAGTCCTTCTATTCTGCCTCTGTGCCATTCCCTTTCCTCTGGTCAGCCCCAGTGACACCCATTAGCAAACATGTTTTCAGCATTGAAGACAAAGACATATTCTTTACTCATATACTAAAACACTAGGAGACTGGGACCAAGAGTGTGAACAGACAATTCCAAGGAGAAGAGAAGGAGGAGGAGGAGGAGGAAGAAGGCAGGAAGAGAAGGGGAAGAGGAAGAAGATGAGGAGGAAGGAGGAGGGGAAGGGGATGAGGAAGAGGAAGAAGCAAAGGAAGAAGGAGAAAGGGNTGCAAGGTTAGACCCTGTCCAAAACCCTCAACATCTCTAAATGCTAAACGTTGTCTTGGACATGGTCCAGAAAACATAAATGTCTGCAGCCTCCATCTCCTCCACACTGTGGGCTCTGTCACCTGCACTGGGGTGGGAGTGAGCTGGGTTCAGATGGAGAATAGTGCTCAGCGGCAGGACAGGCACCCTCGCCACGGGCCGCAGTGCAAACGGGAGGAGGCCGAGTCTGTGAGAGCTGCCAAGGCCTTTCTGCTTTCAACCAAACATAGCTCTTCTTTTTCTGGAACCATCACATCTTACAGGACATTATACATCTGGAGGATTGAAACTGTGTGTGTGCACATGTGCTTTATTTAACACCCACGCTCCCTCCCCAGAAGATTATAGATGGCCCCAGAGTTTAAGATTCTCCTGCAGTCCCACATGTAGTGAAATCTGGACAACAAGACCAAGCGATGCCCTAACCCCTGGAAAACTCCCAGCAGTTAGGGTTAGGTCTTTAGTAACCAATGCTCCCACTACTGAGAGAAGAAAAGCAAGAAATTCAGTCTCAAAGCCAATTGGTGTTTTTGAAAATTATTAAGCTAAAAAACGCCTTCCACTCCCGTAGATGAAAGGGATTAAAATTATGTTAAGAACATTAGCTTACAGACCGCTGGCCAGTTATACATGCAGGCACACACACAGAGACACGCGCCTTTACCTCTGGCTCAGGGGTACTTTGGAATCGAGCCCTGAGCCTGGAGGGGGTGCTCTATGCTTCAGCCTCGACTCCTGCTCCACCCACTTTTCTCTGGACCTCACACAGGGGTCTGTGTGCTCTGCCTCTGAGCACCCAGGAGTCCTTCTATTCTGCCTCTGTGCCATTCCCTTTCCTCTGGTCAGCCCCAGTGACACCCATTAGCAAACATGTTTTCAGCATTGAAGACAAAGACATATTCTTTACTCATATACTAAAAACACTAGGAGACTGGGACCAAGAGTGTGAACAGACAATTCCAAGGAGAAGAGAAGGAGGAGGAGGAGGAGGAAGAAGGCAGGAAGAGAAGGGGAAGAGGAAGAAGATGAGGAGGAAGGAGGAGGGGAAGGGGATGAGGAAGAGGAAGAAGCAAAGGAAGAAGGAGAAAGGGAAGAGGAAGAAAGTGAGGAAGAAGGAGGAGGGGAAGAGGAAGAAGGTGAGGAAGAAGGAGGAGGGGAAGAGGAAGAAGGTGAGGAAGAAGGCCAAACAGTGGGTAGCCCCGGATCCCAGCGGCACATCACGTGAGTACACAGGTGGTGAATTTTCTCCCATCACACTGGCAAAATATTCTTGGCAAGCACTTGGGAAAACAGACATGATGAGATCCTACTGAAGGGGCTAAGACAGTGCATTTGGGGAGGCCAACTTAGTATTATGCTGGAAAAAACCTTAACGTACACAATCTCACTGCTGCAATGACTCTGAGAGTTTATCCAACACAGATAACTGAGAACATGAAAAATGGTTAGGACCAGGGAATTCGTCAAAGTCCAATTATACTAGCAAAAGGTGAAACCCTAAAGACCCACAAATGAGGAGATGTGTAAGTAATTGTTATGTAGCTTCCTAAAAAGCAATTTTTATGCAAAAAAGTAAAAAACTCCTATTATAAAAAATAGTTTTGGCATTTAGAATATTTTCAGTGTTGCATAACTGCCACTTCTATCAAATTCCAAAACATTTTCATCACCCTAAAAGAAAACCCTGTATCCATCAGGCAGTCACTCCTCATCCCCACTCCCACCCCTGCCCCCAGCACCCACTCATCTGCCTTCCGTCTCCTGGCTTGCCTATTCTGGAGTATCCTATGAGGGGAATTGTACAGCATTGGTCCCTTGTGGTCTGGCTTCCTCTGTGTAGCACAATATCTTCAAGGCCCATCCATGTTGTGGCATAGATCAGAATGCCATTCATTTTTCATGGCTGAGTAATATTCTATTACAGGGGCATGGCATACCTTGTCTATATCACATACCGGAAGGGCACGTGGGCCATTTCCCCTTCTGTCTCTTGTAAGTAATGCTGCTATGAACACAGGTTTGCGTGTATTCTGCATATGTGCTTAAGTCCTCGGTTTTGGTTATTTTGTGTATATCCCTAGGAATGCCATTGCTGGGTCATGTAAGCCTATGTTTAGCTTTCTGAGAAACATAAGTGTGTTTCATATGTCACAGATCACTACTAAACATAACCATGGAGTAAGATGCCCTTTTACCTGCTGGGACCATTCCTCTTAATTTCAGGTGACTCTCCTGATGGAAAGGCAGCTTCCTTGCCTATATCTCATTGCTTTTTATGAAGGTTTAGATCAAAGTGCTGATGTCCTGTTGAAGTTTGCTCTTTAAGAATCTCCCTGACCTGGAGGATTACTCATAGCAGATATGGAAATGGAACCCAGGTGGGGCAGAGGAGGCAAGTCAGGCACCTGTCACTTCCCACTGGGGCGCCAGCTCCCCTCTCTCAACTCTCAACTCCAGGAGGATTCTTCCTCCTCCACTAAGGGGGCTTATCTCCAAGAGGCACCTGCAGGAGGCAGGAGATGGGCAGTGGGCGTGAGTGGGAGGTGTGGGGTGGGCATCCGCACCATCCAGGCCCCTATGTTGTGGGAGCTGGGTGCCAGCACCTGAAACCACTTGGGGAGATTCCAAGGGCGGCCTCACCCCCATCCCCACAGGGTGCTTCTAGCCCAGAGCCATGTGGCCTACGAGTGCCCTGAAATGGCGACACCCTGCCACCAGCTCTAGGCCACATAGATTTACTCTTCAGACACTGCTAATTGCAGCAAATTGGCTTTGGAGAGGGTTAGTGCCGTAATTATCTCTGAGTCTAAAGTGCACAAACCTCTGACCCACTCTTAGCAATTCCATCTTCCATGCACACCGGCACAAAGATGGTCATGGCAGCCTCCCATGGAGGCGGCAGTGCTATGGACAAGGGACACAGTGGAATCCACTCACGGCATCACCGTGTGACGGATGCAGTAGAGACATGAGAAACATGAGGTAGCCCCGAGGGGAGCCACCTCCGCACGAGGTGGTGAGAGGATTCCACCGATGCCACCCTCGGCAGACAGCCCCCATTAGAGATGTGGGGAACTCAGGGTGGGCTGGCCTCCTCCATATGCTGCCTCACGCCAGCACTGACCTTTCCATGTCTGCCCTGGCCAGGGGCAGAGGCAAAAGGAGTCAGGCTGCAGGAACACAGTGCACTGGGTGCAAGTGCCGAGATGCATGGGGATGCACCCTGTCCTCCGAGGCCAAGGCAGCAGGAGCAGGTGTCGGGGCTGCCCAGGGGTCTGGGGGCAGTGGCTACTCAGACATCATAGGAAAGCACAGAAAGCACAGGCCAGCGCCAAGCAGGTGTGGGAGGGCCGGGTGCCCCGGACTCACCTCAGCCGCACGTAAAGCAAGGTCATGTGCTTGCATGCCGGTGAGAAGCTATCTCCAAGAGATCTTGTTCCACAAGGTGCAGAACAGCATGTGAGATTTATCTTTAAAATTCCCACGTAGACACATAGAAAACTGAATATATGCATCATATGTGTCCAACATTACATATAGAACATAGGTACACACAAGTCTAGATTGGCAGATACACATGCTTGGAGATGTGCAGGTCATCACTGGAAAGACAGGGGGAGACGGTAGTCACAGTCGCCATAGGGGACAGACCTGCTCTTCATGCTGTGCTATTTTTGTACCGGTTTAATTTTTTTAACTACAAGCATGTACTTCTCTTTTCCAACTTTCTTTTAATTACCAAAAATAAAATAGAATGTACATCCACCACGAGGAAGATAAGATGTATTATTTGTTCTTTCCACCAAATGCCACATACCTTATTGGTTGATGTGACATTTTAAAGCATGCCTGTCTTCTTCAAAGGCCTCTCTGCTCAAATCAGATGCATCAATAAGACATTATCTCACGGTAGAGGATTCACGGCGCAAGAGTCCTCACCATTGGCAGCCAAAGAAATGGAAGCTTTGGGTGGTTCTGAGGCTCCACCGAAGTTGACGGGGAGTCCCAGCCTGCCCTGACCGCACACCACGGGCCCGCTACCTCTGGCTGACTCTGATTACGGCAGGATATTTGTGGGTATCGCTAGTCAGGGGCATTGAACAGACAGCGAGCACTCTGCTGTTTCCATTTAAAAAAAACCCCACATCATTGCTCCCTCATTTTCACCACAAATTGCTTCATAAATTCTTGTAATTGCTTTTTAGGGCAAAATGTTGCCCTAGATTATATGGACTGTCTCATCAGGGCCAGCTACTTGTACAGGCAGAAAAAATCAGACTGAACCTTAGTAAGGGCTCTTTGCAGATTTTTTTTAAAGAAATTAAATGCCGTTTTCTACTCTATTAAAAATCCAAACCTCCCTGTGTGGATCTCCACTTCCACTGGCTGCGTGCCCCTGTCCTGCCGTGACCTCATCAGGAGGATTCTGGACAGCTCGACGGCCAGACCCTCAACACAGAAAAACCAACAGCATCGCACATTTGACAGGGACTGGGTGGGATGGCAGAAGAGCCCTTTGCTGGCATGAAGACCAACCCCTTTCTGTGGAGCACACCCCTCCACTTGCACAGAGGAAATGAGAGATGGTACACCAGGGAGAAGAGGAAAACTAGCTTCTCCACCAACACGGCACCTGCCTCGGACAGGCCAACAGCTCTGCCCTTTATCCTAAAGTCAGCCACATCTCCTCTTAGGTAGACTGTCTGCCAGCCAAGTTTCTTTCTTTGAGTCTGGACTGCTGTCGAGCCCACTAGGCTTCCTTCTATCCCCTCCCTCCATTGGCCGCCAATCACTGGAGTTACCAAGGCCAAGCCTTGCAGCAGCTGGAAACCCCCGTTGCCATTTAGTGTGGTAGTTACACGTACAGATGATGCAATCAGACAGGCCTGATTTCCACCTGCTTTCCAACCTGTGTGATGTTTAGGAAGACAGTGACCCTCTCTGAGGCTCGGCTCCTTCATCAGTTCAGCAGAGATGCTCAGGACACTTCCTCAGAGCATCAGAGAATGAGTGAGGAGGCAGATGCAAACACCCGCTCAGCACAGACTCCAGCCCTCGGCAAATGCCTAACAAACAGCAGCCCCGACCACCATCTGTTAGCCAGTCTCTGCTGCCTTTGAATGTTACATACCTAGCATGTTTCTGCCAGTCATTGGTAGTGTTATCAATAAACATCAGAATAAGGACCCAAGCTTCTTTCCACTGAAATTAAGTCACATCAATTGAAAGTGTGGGTGAGCAGTGAAACTCTCATGGGCAATGGACATCTCAGGTCCTTTCTATGCTGGCTTTTCTGCTGAATGTACTTCTTCCTAGTAGTGAGAAACGCAGAGGGAAGACATGAGAATGAGATGGAATTCGCATGCCCCGGTAGTATTTATTTTAGGTCACTGGCGCCCCTCAGTAATGAAGGTCATGGAAGAGCCCAAGTGTCAATAAGAAGGTCTTGAGGTGGCAGATTCCTGCTTCGGTTCCAGCCCCCTCCTTGCTGGAGTCAGGCATCAGGAAAAGAGATACAGTCCTCAACTGGAGTGTTGACAAAGCCGGTTGGCATCCCAGTGGAGATTAGGTCACTGATCTTGTAAGGATCAGCTACTTACTCTGGGATGTTTACACTGGCATTGATGTAGTGACATACTGATCTAATTACATGTCAATAAACCAAAGTCCTGATTCACTGAGGAGACCACAGAGGATTAGAGGGCTCCATTGGCAATTCTTAAAGAACAAGGACTCAACCTTCAGACTCAATTACAGCAAAGTTAGCCAACTGTAAAGCCGTTGCTTGGAGGGAGAGAGAGAGGGAGAGAGGTCAATCTCCATCTCATAACCTTCCTTGGATCTGCCTTTCTTGTTGTTGTTGCTGTTCAGCTTTCTGTTTTTCTGAAGCTTGTTTTCACCCAGCTATTGGCTCTTGTTACATAATCTATATAACTGATAGATTCCAGAGACTTAGTGCAGAGCAGGAGAAAAACAATGGTCATCCGATTGCAAATCAGCACCGGCCTGCCCACACTTCCCCTGCCTGCCTCCTGCACCACGCACTGGAAATGCAGCTGTCTGCACAAAGGAAGCTGGATTCCCGGGAGACCTTAACAAAGAGGTATCAGAAGAGAGAGGCGGAATGCATTCAGCCTTCCTGGGCCTGCTGCCTGGGCCCTGTGGCCGCCACGCCTGGAGCAAGCAGGGTTCCTCAATCTTTGCTGAAATGCATTATGCTTGGGGAGAACGATTTGAAATGGGGACTGGTTTGGTTGGCCTGCTGTGCCTGGGTCTTTAATGTCAAACAGTCAACTATTGTGCAGTTTCATTTATTCATCAGGGTTTTGCTTTGTTGCATTTTGAAGTTCCCCACACCGTGGGTTGAGAGCAGATTGGAAATATTTCAGAAGGGCAGTGCCAGGTCCCTAACAGAACTTAGCAGATCGTGCATGAGGGAAAGCAAGTGAAGTGCCAGGCGTCACCTCTAGTGCAGGCGTCAGCAAACTTCTTCTCTGAAAAAAGAAATAATACATAGTTTTGGCTTCTCAGGCCACACGGTCTCCATTGCGACTACTCAGTTCTGCCAGTGTAGCTCAAAAGCAGCACCAGATATGCAAATGCTTGGGTGTGGGGCTGTTCCAATCAAACTTTATTTAGGAACATTGAAATTTGAATTTTATATAAATTTCATGTGTCATGAGATACCACACTTCTTTTAATTTGTTTTCCAACCACTTAAAAATGGAGAGGGCATTCTGAGATCACCAGCTGTACAAAGCCAGGTGTGGGCCAGGTGTGGGCTACTGTGAGCCGGCCCCTGCTCTAATAGTTAGCAGGCCTTTGACAAACTGGAGCTTCCTGGTTCTAAGGTAAGGATGCTATGCTGATGACCTGAAAGTGGTATCTGTGCTTAGAAAAAAGCCAGATGTGGGTTTTCTACTCCCCAAAACTCACCTCGCCTAATCTTTTCATGGTTGATGGAAATTGGAGCACACATCTTCCAGGATGTCTGGCTTCCTGCTGGAAATCATGAGATGACGTGTTCTAGTCCTCAAAGAGGCTACTAACAAGTTCATGCAACTAGGGCAGACAGTAAAAGCAGAAATGAGAGTGAACAGGTGCTAGTCTTTTGTGACGATCTGGTTGCTAGCATAAACTCCCAGCGTCTTTCGGCAGTCACAGCTTTCTGCTGCACGTTTGCATTCCAGGAGCCAGGAGACTCTCCAGGCATTTTGGAGGGACCACCCTCATCTCTGACGATGCCCTCGGACTTCACAGGTGCGTTCTCATGGGCATAGCAAGGCTGAGGCGCAACTGCTGGGCAGAGGTGAAACGATTGAGGAAGCAGGAGGCTCAGAGGAGACACTTTAAAACACAAAGAAATCTTTCTTGGTACTGCTGAGGGACAGAGGCGAGAGGAAGAGGCAAAGCAGTGATGGTGACATTTCTGGAGTGCCCTTCCTGGGCACAGAATGAGGCTGCAGGTTCTACTCCTGGGTGGCCATGGTGGCTGCTGCACCCTCGAGGTGCTTCCTTGTTGGATGAGGGGTGTGGTTTTCTGTACCTTTCTTCAAATTGTTGATGCAGGTCAGTCAGTGCTTTGCAACTGGAAGTTCAAGTTTGTGCTGATATACTACCTCCCTGTCTCATTTTCAAGGTGTTTTACTGTCAGCCAGAAGGAATTATAAAAGTACCTGTAGCGGAGTGCTTCAGACAAACAGAAAGTGCATACACCAATCCCAAACTTTCCATCAGGTCACTTTCACTGGCTGAAAAACCATTCCTGCTCACTTCTGATATTTTTAAAGAAAACATAGAAGACTTGGAACGATTCTCTTGACTCCCAACCATACAAAAGAGAGAGCAATCACAAAAGCTCGGAGCTGGGAAAAAAGCCTGCACAAGCTCAGCTCTCCATCGCCCCTCAGCTGGGGCTGAGCTCCCTCCTGGGAGCCTCCCAAGGGCATCTCAGGAAGGTGCAGGACCGAACAGCTTCTGGGGAGAACACCGGGAACAGGAGAAGATACTGGGGACTGGGGCTTAGGAGAGAAAATATTCAAATCAAGGACACTGAGTTACTTAATTTATATTTTTTAAGTATGGGGAAAATGTTTAGAAGCACGAATGATTATGAAAGTTTTAAACTGTGGTAAGAATCACTGTCATCCTAACCTGCTGGTAGCCAGAGCATCACCTTGTCTTGTCTCTAATAAACTTGCTCCTTGGTCTCCTACACTCTCCTGTTTCTGTTTCCCTTAGGGTATGTTGAACCCCCTTCCCGCAGTGGAGCTGCTCACTTTTATGTAAACCAGGCCTCAGCAAATTAGGCTCTCAGGCCAACTCTGGCCCACTGCCTGTTTTGTAAGTAAAGTTTTATTGGTGCAGAGCTATGGCCATTCATTTACATATTGCCTGTGCTGCTTTGGGGCTACATAAATAGGGTTAAGTAGCTGTTCAGAGAGATTATGAGACTAGCAAAGCTAAAAGATGTGACTACCTAACTCTTTACAGAAAAAGTTTGCCACCTCTGATGCAGACCATATTCTGTGCAATGGCAAGGCCAATGGGCAGGCGGGGCAGACCCGGCTGTGAATTCTGCCCCATCCCTTAGCAGCTGTGTGACCCTGGAAACTTCATTTTTTGAGACACAGTTCCCTCATTGTAAAGCCTAGACCATAATATCCACCTCAAGGACTTGTGGGGGAGGCCGTGAAACTCCGTATGTGAGGTACTCAGCACAGTGCCTGGTATCCAATATGTTCTCAATAAAGGAAGCTAGGACAAAGCAGCTGCAATTTCAGCCCCGCTGCCCGTCCAGGCTCTCACGCTCTTCCTCTATCTTTACTCCCATCTCTCCTCTCCAATCCAACTTTCCTACACCTTGCTGCTTTTCATGTCTTGGTCCTCCGAGGTTTTTGTTCTCCTTTTTCCCTCCTTTCTGTTACCCCTCTCCCCTTTGCTTTAACCATGTGGCTCATTCGTGTCTCTGAAGACCCCCGTTATTCCCACCAGCATCTACACACTGGGGACCCAGTACCCTCTTTTTCTGAGGGTGGGCTGTTCCCTGCTTCTCATGCTTCCCAGGAACAGCCACCATCCTCGGAAAATGGTAAATCTAGAGGTACCCAAACCCAGACCTGGGGCTGTGTCCTGCCCCTTGGGAGGTCCTCTTCTTGCTCATGGCTGAGGGCAGCAGCCTGCAAAACCCGCACCAGTCTCCTCAGAAGCTGGGCCCCATTGCACCAGCTCGGGATCCGGCTGCCACGCTCGGGTGCGACCACCGACAGCACATGGGCAGCCTGCAGGCATGGGGTCATTGGCTATCGACCCCATTCCACATATTGAGAAAGGAAAGCCCTCCTGAGTTAAGTGACTCAAGGAAGCAAAGTGAAAGCATGATCACAAACATCCGGTCAAGTGGATTTGTAGGCACTCTGTCTTTTTTGGAAACTCTGGCAACCCCATGACAGGTCTGTGTGTGGAAGAATGTAGATGTCTCAGCATTCATACAGGGCTTGACGTACAACAGTAGATTAGAGGGGAGAGAGATGGAATGAACTCGGTGCTCCAAGGGCCCAGGCCAGCTGCTGCAAGTCCACACAAGAATTTTAATGCAATTACCCAAGGGCAGGGAGGGTGCTGCTAAGCTGTACCCATCTTTGATGGCCCCCCAGTTTACCTGAGAAGACACACACACAAGCAAAGAGAAGACACAGCCTCCTCATCCCGTGCTGTTTTAGTCCAGAAGGGAGTGCAACTCCCTTTTGGGGCAAGATTATTGTTTCTGATTTAAATCCATCCCCCGACTGGAGAGAAAGGGACTGAATTCATCATCGAGTCTCTGAAGTCTTATAATTGCCTAATATTTGACTCCCTGATTGCAGTATTTATCTTCTAAAGACCTGAGTAAACACACACAGGTGAAACCGAACTGCCGTGCACTGCTGTCTTATCTCCGTCCTGTAAGAAACACTATGAAAGGGTTCCACTGAATTTAACGGAGGTGTTATATAGCTGATAAATGTTTGTTGATCTCTTTACCCAGAGGTGGCCATGTTCTAGGAGTGGATTAGTGGCCCCCACGCATCAATGGTGGGTTATCTTCATTTGCTAGATTTGTAAGCGCTTGGGGGTTCTGGAAGATGAAAGGTGCCTTGAGGGGATGTGTACAGGATTTCAAAACCCAGAGTCAGAACTATGTTAATGGACAGGACGTTTAATAAACTACGAAATGCGTTTGCTTTTTCCCCATAGTCACAGGAACAGAGAAAGGTGTAGTTCTTAAATACTCACGCTGTGCTGAGGTCTGAAGTGCACACTTTATATGTATTTATATACACATGATTTCATTTAATCCTCAAAATCCAGGTGAGGTGGCATTATCCCATTTCACAGGTATGGAGCCTAAAGCTTTAAGAGATTAAATCATAGGTTACACTGTCTCAGGTTACACAGCCAGGAAGCAGTGAAGTCAGAGGGCTCCCACACAACTTATTTAATACTGTTTGCTGTCAAACATGTGGCTTCTGAAGATATCAACGTCTTTAGTAAAACTCATTTCACCTCCTGCCATATGTTGAACAATGCTTCCTAAAACTGAAGCCATTTTGCCAGATGAACTTTCTAACTGAGCTATTTGTATGTTAAAATAATAGATCTCCTGATACTTGTATGTCTTTAGTTACTTTTAGCTTGCAAGAGGCATTGAGCCCCTGAATTATTTTGAAATTCCTATGTTTTATTGGAAATCCCATCATTTCCTACATTATAATCATTGCACACTTATAAAGGAGTCGAAGTTAATCAGGAGGGATTGGGGCCAACATCGCTATCTGGAACATAGATACAGAGTCCTGGTTGAATCTCCTCCCTGACATCTGGGATCCTGGGAGAGAAGAGGGAGGGAAACCCAGGCAGAACTGGGAAGACCACAGACTCTGTGAGTGCTGTGCACACGGCTGCGATGACCACCTCCATCTTCCTGGATACCCAGAGAACAGCAATGCCTGCCGCAGATGCCCTTTGAGCATTCTCCACCCAGAAGACCCAGTTCTACCCAGGCCATATCAACATCTGTCCCTCAATAGCTTCACTCATAAGATGGGAAAATAAAATCGTCATGGGATACCATAAAGGTGCCATTGCCCAGGAAGTTCCTTCACCTGCCAGGCATGTGGCCACAGCTCCTGAGAGTTGGCCAGCTCATGACATGAAATACGTAAAATGCTCGAATAACAGCTAGAATTACAGCCCTCGAGGTAGGTATTTTTTACATCCATTTTGCAAATAAAGAATGTCAAGCACAAAGACACCGAGGGAGCAGTCCCAAGCCAAACAGTGGGTAAGTGTTGGATTCAGGGTTCTAACCTGAATCCACTTGGCTCCAGACACGTTCAGAAAGCCACTGCCAATATTCAATATGTTCTGTGGGAAGTGGAATCTTTTATGTTGTTTGCGCCATGAAAACACCTGCAAACAAATGGTCACTGTCCCTTAAGGAGCACGTCCTATGTGCTGGGGTTGTCTGCATCCTCTCCAGGCCATGTGAAGCTGACACTGTTGTCCACATTTTAAAACCTAGGTAACAGACTCAAGGAGCTAAAATAGATCCCCCAGATTACGACAGCTAGAAGCAGTAGAACTGGGCCTGAACCCCAAGACCGCGTGGCTGAGAAGGCCATCATCTTAAACTATTAGTGCTTTTTGTTTGCTTCTTTTCTTTTGTTTTTGTGTTTTTGGGGATGGAGTCTTGCTCTGTCACCCAGGCTGGAGTGCAGTGGTGCAATCTCAGCTCACTGCAACCTCTGCTTCTGGGTTCAAGTGATTCTCCTGCTTCAGCCTCCCCAGTAGCGGGGATTACAGGTGTGTGCCACCACCACACCTGGCTAATTTTTGTTATTATTATTATTTTTTTTAGTAGAGACGGGATTTCACCATGTGGCCAGGCTGGTCTCGAACTCCGGATCTCAAGCAATACACCTGCCTTGGCCTCCCAAAGTACTGAGATTACAGGTGGGAGCCACTGCACCCAGCCATTAAAACTATTGATGTTAACCCCACGAAAAGAGAGTCTGGAGTCAGCAAGCAGCTAGAACAGATGCTTAGAGCCGTGACACCGCCAAGGATGGTGGTGGCCCATTTTCCCATAGTCTTCAGGGTGGGATCTGTATTTCAGCCCCAGGTGTAACATGACCACAGGCTGCTCTGAGCTCCCAGCTCCGGCACATTCTTCTAGGTGAGGAGCTATCAGGGCAGCGTCCCGCAAGGGGCCTCAAGACCGGCCACTCGGGAAGTCGTCTCCTTCCAGCTGCCCTAGAAGAGCTTGAGTATTATGAAATTACATAAAAACATCATCACTAATTATGCTAATGCTGCTATTATGTTTAAGGGTGCTTACTGCTGTGGAAAATCTCAAGTCATGTTTCCACTGAGGGGAGGGACTGGTCACCTGCTTTCTTCATCTCCAGAAAAATTGCAAAAGCAGATATTTCACTTTGATAAGCTAATTTAAATAGAAAATAGCTGTGTGTGTACCAAAGCACGAGTTATTTGTGAATAGACCTTTAAATTGAAAACTACAAGTACAAAGCCATAAATCTAATTATTTCCTCCCTTCAGCCCCGTAGTTTAACATAGGAAGCGCTAACACGCAAACAATACAAACATCAATGGAAATGACATCTAATGGGGATAGAGAATATATCAAATAAAGAAATGCCATTTAATAGGCTAATATCACACATTAAGCCTGAAAAACAGAAACCTGATCTGAAGTCTGGGCTGAACACATCCATTTGTCTCATTCTTTTGCTTTAAAAATTAAGCATTATTTAAATGTGTCTTAAGGCTGCAATTGTTCATCCCCTAAGAAATAAAAAGATCAGCAGCATTTCACAGATTCTGAAGGTAAAATAAATAGCAGCCCAAAGAGAAATCATCGATAAAATCTGAATTTGCTCTTTACCCAGAGGCTGCTTTCAGGGACACGTGATCTGCTTTGGGATGTGAGTGATTAATGCCATATCCTTCTCCCTTAACATTAAAAACACCGAGATGAGGGCATTTTGTTTACTGACAATAATGAATTTCTAAATAATGGGAGGCTTTCTTGTAAGACGATTCCATATGGTGAAGCCAGCGGTGCCTGCTTTTGCCTTTGGCTCTGCGGGGTGGGTGAGACACCCTATAAGGATCAGGATAGTCTCTTGCTCCTACAAACAGCAAGCCAAGCCACGGTGGCCCCTGACTCTACGCTCTCCTGTGTGTGCATCCCACACCTCCACAATAACCACCTGACTTCACCATCACGGACAGTCAAACGAGGTTCTGTGGAGTATCTGTTTCTCATCAAAAACATAAAATACATTTGGAACATTTGCAAGGTATATTTGGGTCTTGATGACATAATCTGTACCTCTCTCTGAGCTAAGTAAAGAAACATATTTTTGAAGGAATGCACATGAAAGCCCTTTATAAACATTACCTGGTGGCAAGTACGTTTCCAGATCCCAGAGAGAAAGGAATTTGTCAAGTGCCACATACCAGTAGCCAGCGTACCAGGTACAGAGAGTATCTATGTAACCTTCTGGTTCCCACAGATGTTTTTAAGCAGCCTTAGAAAGGAGACGTTACGCTCCAGAAGCATTACACTTTCTAACTCGGGCTCCCTTGACTGACATTGCTATAGGTCATGGGGGGATCTTGTGATTCATTTGCTGCTGTAACATGGATGGTTTAAAACTTTACTTCACACAAATAGGGATGTTGCCGGGAATCAATTTTCAGCTTCCATTAGTTACTGGGGCAGATGCTTGCTTTGTGTAACAAACTCAAGCAAAGAAATCAACTTTGGAAACACTTCTAAATATAATAGAGGGAGGAAAAAGAGAGAGAGTGGAAACTAGGTTAAAACCACAAGTATTTCTATCCTGTAAGGGTTCAAGATTTTTAAAAGAGTAAGAGAAATAAGAAATGATGGAGTTTATCAAAATAATATCAAAAATGTCTTAAGAATATAAAAGGAGAAAGGTGAACTTCTACATCAATGCTGCATTCAGTAAGACCATTTTGTAAGTGAGGAATGTCAGGATCACGGCAGCCCTGGTCCACATCATCTGCATCTCTCATTCCTTCACCTGCCACAAACCTGTGCTTCTTGCTGAAGAAGCTGTCACAGAGTCTACCTCTGGCATTTCAAAAATGAAAACATGTGTAGTATTATAGTTTTTAAAGAACTGAATTTGTAATTTTCAAACTCTAGAAAAAGAAATATCCATGCCTAGATGGTTTCACTGAAGGATCTTACAAAGATTCAAAGGCGAATTAAAACCAATTTTACACAACCTTCTCCAGAAAATAGAACAGGAAGGAATGCTTCCCAACTCATTTTATGAGGCCAGTAGCACCTTGATACCCAAATCAGCCAAACATAAAAGAAAACTACAGACCAATGTTTCTAATGAACTTGGATATACTATATGTATACACACACACATATTATATCGATATAATATATACATATAATATCTATATAATATATATGTATATTATATCTATATAATATATATGTATTATATCGATATAATATATGTGTATATTATATCAATATTATATGTGTATATTATATCTATATTATATATACTATATCTATATGCCAACCAAATCCAGAATTGCACAAAAATAATAATATACCATGGCCAAGTGGGATTTAAGCATGCAAAGTATTTTTGAATATCAATATCCAAAATAAATCAGTGTCATCCACCACATCAACAGGCTACAGAAAAATCACATGCTCATACTAATTGATGCAGAAAAAGGACTTGATAAAATCTAATACCTACTTATGATAAGAATTCTGAGCAAACTATGGATGCAGAGGAACTTCATAAACTGTATAGACAGTACCTGCAAAAAAATCTACATCTAATATCATACTTAATGGTAAAAGACTGAATGTTTTCTCGTTGAGTTTAGCAAAAGGCAAAAATGTCTGCTTTCACCACTCTTATTCAGCCTAGTAGTAGAAGTTTTAGTCAGGACAATAAGGCAAGAAAGGAAAATGAAAGGCATATAGATTGAAAGGAAAAAAGAAAATGGTCTATATTTGCAGAAGATTTTCCACAGAGAAAATTTCAAGGAATCTACAAAAACTCTTAGAACTAATAAATGAGTTCAACATGGTTTTAGGATATAATAAAAAAATCAGTTGCATTTTTATAAACTAACAATAAACAAGTGGAAACCAAAAGCAGAAATGTAACACCATTTATAATTGGTCCAAAGGAAGCTTAACATAGTGAAAATGCCAAACATTTCCAAGTGAATGTATAGATTTAATATAATTGCTATTTAAATCCTAGCAAATTTTTTTTGTAAACATAGATGAGCCTATTCTGAAATATATATGAAAACAGGAATGTCCTAGAATAGCTAAAATAATTTCGAAAAAGAAGAATAAAGTAGAAGGAATGAGTCTACCAGATTTGGAGACATAACATATCCATAGTAATCAAGTGTGGCGTTGGCAGAGGGGCAGACACATAGATCAGTGAAACAGGGCAGAGAATCCAGATATAGATACACAGAAATACACCCAACAGATTGTTGATAAAAGTGTGGAGCAACTTAATGAAGGAGGGACAGCCTGTTCAACAAATAGTGCTGGAAATATTGGACATTCATAGGCACAAAAAACGGACCTTGATCCAAACTTCACATCTTGTACACAAATTAACTCAAAATAGATCACAGGCTTAAGGTAAAATATAAAACTCTAAAACCTTTAGGAAAAAATAATTACGAGAGAAAATCATCAGGACTTAGGGCTAGTCAAAGCATGCTTAGACTTGACACCAAAAGCAAGGGAAAAAAATTGAAAAATTAGAACTCATCAAAATTTTTTTAAATGTCAAGAAGATGAAAGAAGACAAAATATTTGCAAATGACATACCTGGCAAACAACTCGCATCTAAAATATAGAAAGAAATCTCAAAATTCAATCTAATGAGAGAATGAGCAAAAGACATGAATAGATATTTCACCAAAGAGGACATGCAAATAAGTACATGAATGGAAGTTCAACATTATCAACTATTAGGAAAATGCAAATTAAAACTACAATGAGACATCACTGCATATTTATCACAGTAGTGAAAACAAAAATAATAATATCAAATGTTGCTGAGGATGAGGAGAAACTGGATCACTTATACATTAATGGCAGGAATATAAAATGGTACAGCTACTCTGGAAAATAGTTGGATAGTTTCTTTAAAAACTGAAATCAACTTCCCATATAACCCAGCAACTGTGCTTCTAGGCGTGTATTCCTAAAAAGCTTAGGTACATACAAAACCTAGACATGAATGGCCATAGCAGCTTTATACAATCCAAGCACCTTCCAATGGGTGAACGGTTACCAACATGTATCCACAGCATAGATTACTACTTAGCAATGCAAAGGAACAAATCATTCATACATGCAAAAACTGGGTGAACCTCAAGAAGATTGTGCGACACGGTCCAACCTCAAAAAGCACATACTGTGTGATATGGGGTGATTCAACTGCCCAGGATGGTGCCATAAAATAGCTCGATTGAGGTTCACGTGACGCTATTGCATAGAATCGTGTCCACACCAGAAATGTGTCATGCACAACTGGTGAAATCAAAATGAGCCCTTGAAAGGCGCCCTTGTCAGTGTCCTGGTTTCAGTATTGTCCTACGGGCATGCAAAAGCCTCCATTGAGGAAGGCAGGGTTTGGGTGCCTGCTGCCTCCCTGTACATGTCTTTGCAACTTCCTGTGAATTTATCCTTATTTTAGAATAGAATGAAAGGTTATTTTAAGGCAACTTAATTACAGTACAGAACAAACAGAAGGAAAAGGAAAAAGAGGAAGAGGAGGAGGAGAAAGGGAAGAGGAGGGGGAGGTGGAAAGAGGTGGAAAGGGGTGGGGGAGGGAGGCAGCAGAGACAGGAGAGGATGAAGGAGAGGAGGAGTGTGCTTGGGTGCACAACTCAGAAGTGTAAAACTGAGAAAGACCCAAAGAACAGAGCCAACCGAGACCGCTTTTTCCAAGGAGATACTGACAACTTGTCACTGGTGAGTGAATGTTCAAGTCCGAATTGATTTCTCACACGTGTCGTTTATAGCAGAGAGGAATCTATTCCATTTTACTTTACTACTTCCCCAAAGGCTACCAGCTTAGAACAGGGCGCGGAATAGGGCAGCATCAGGGAAGAAGGGAGGCCTCAGGGAAGAAGGGAGCATCAGGGAAGAAGGGAGCATCAGGGAAGAAGGGCGCCAGGAGGCCACCGCCCGAGGCAGGTCCTCTGGAAGGCCGTGGCTGCCATGCTGCACCTGTCCTGAGTCCTAACAATTGACCACCCGGGAGGCAGACTCTATCTCTCCCCATCACACATTCTCCTGCCTCAGTTTCCTCGTCTGGGAGGTGCAGATGGTAAAGACTCCACGTGCTGATACGTGTTAACTGCGTGGGTTTCACAGAGCAGCATTTAAGCCTTGTCATTAGAGCTAGGGACGTGTGCTGATGCAAGCGAACAAGAGATCAGAAAGTAGGGGCCCTGGGTTCACGTCCCAGCTCTGCCACGGCTGGGAGAAATGACACAGTGACCGCGACAGAGCGGGCCCCCGACAGAGATGCTAGCACAGTGGAAGGAAGGCTACCATCAGTCCCGTGGGCCTCATCTCACTTCAAGGCTTGTTCTGCGAGAAAGATTCTGATCCTGCCCCCACTGGGCGGAAATCAGATCCTGAGCAGTGACGTCATGGGTCACTCAGCCTGGCGGAGTGAGGATGTGAACCACCAGCTGACCTGGAGCCAAGGAGGTTCCAACGGCCGGGCATTGGTGGGGTCCCACCAGCAGACCCCAACCAGTCGTCTCTCGCTCGACCACAACAGACGTTCCACAGGCCTCTCCGTGGCCCAGCCTCCCGCCAGTCCCAGCCACAGGGCCAGCCTCTGCAGGGGTGTTCAGGCTTTTTCCTCCCAGCTGCCCGGCAGCACCCACCATTTGTGTCCTCTTCAGCCCTTTCCACTTCACCGATTGTAGCTTCACCTATGGCTGTGAACAGTCATGCCAACCGGAGGGGCCTGTGACCCACAAAGGGGCTGGGTAGGGATCCCACAGGGTGTCCATGCCACAGGGACGACTGTGATGCATGAAGACACCACCAAAGGCAGCTGTTCCCACCTCTCCCACTGCTCCTCCATCGACTGGCTCCCTGCCAGGAGCACTCAAGGTGCTGCTTCCATGAGTGTCAAAGGCACCCTGTGCTGGGCCCAATTCCCTGGGGCGTGGACGGAGATGAGAAACAGGTGCAAAGAGGGAACCCGGCACATCAAGGATGCCAGCCAGCCTGGGGCCGCCCCTCCCGGTGCACACTTGGGGGTTAAGGGGCTCCTTTCCACCCGGCGCTGCCCCAGGCAGGAGAGGGAGGCACCCGCACAGAAGAGCAGTGCACACAGCGCTTTGAAGGCCAGCCCCAGCCATGGGGGTTCTGAAACGCACAATGATGATGAGAAGAAACAGGCGGGGGGCGCAAATGGATGAGCACCCACCCCGCATAGCCCAGCCCTTCCTCAGGCAGCCTAGGATTTCACTACCAAAGTTTCATTGCAACATATAAAGGGAGAGGGTAGTCCAAGGCCCTGGCAGCAGGATGGCTATAAAGTGAGGGTCAGAAAGTGTGAGCCTGGTTCATCCTCTCCCCTGATTCACCTCCGTGTGGTCAATTATCTGGAGTGACGGAACGGAAATGCATCTTTCCTCCCACGTCAAGGAATTCTGTTTACATGGTTTTTATCCTCAGTCATCTGGGCTTACAATTGTATATCTTTCTTATGGTTCAATATTTACCAAAGAACTGCAAAATTAAAAGCGATCCTATGGTTGCAGAAGACAACATAATTATAAGGGTCAACTTGATAAGACATATAATCTTCAGAAACCTGCAGGTTTGCCTAATAAAATATTTATATCAGTCACGGTTGGACACCCAGAGAGAGCAACATAAATGAGTCCTCAACCTCAACTTTCCAGTGCGTGCAAAAATGTCACATACATGCCATATGCATGGGGAAACGCCTGCTTAACAAGAAGGGTCCTTTCTTTCTTGTAGTCTGTTGACACTAGATATTGCTAAGGAATAACAACTGCTCTATCGGGCAAGTCGATTGAAATTGAATTCAGTTTCTTTCATAAATTCGAAAGAAGCTAATATTTTTTAGTTATGTTTTATTAAAAATAAGCAAACTGAAGACACCTGCCTCCTCCCCTTTCCGGGATTCCTGGCCTGAGTTCTACTCAGGAGAATTAAACAAGGTTTATTTGGCACCATGGTTTTTATTCTCGTGTATTTTAATATTCTGTAATATGGCATCGACATTTCCTTTCGAATGGAGTTATAATCAAGCATTTGGAAATAATAAAACGATATTAACAAATAAAAAGTGATCATTTTATTATTTCTCCCTGTTGAGTTTAAAATGTGAATTTCCCTCAGCCATTTTATTGCAGATGTCTTTCTGGCTCTGGGGTATTTTTATACGGATTGTCTCTGCCTGCCTAGGACTTAGTACTCAGAAAGGGTGAGCTCCTTGGAAATCACCCACTGGACACTTGGCATTCCAGACTGGAGACGACCAGGGTGTTGGAAGTTGAGGAACTTGCCAGGGGGTACCCCACAAGCTTCAGAGCCCAAGGGGTCTCAAGTCCCAGTTCATCCTCCTGTGAGCCATGGGGCCTGGAACCAACTCTTACACCTCAGCACCTCCCTTCCTCTCCCTATCAAACGGGGCTCATCCAACAGCTTAGGAACCTATTGCAAGTGCTAGAAGTTCTTATTCTATAGCCGAGATGTAAAGAGATGGCTGCTCTCTGGGTAAAATATGTTCCTATGAGTCGTACTGTGTCTATAATACTCATATCAGACAAGGGATAAAACCAGGTGTTTTGTTCTCTCAAACCTAAAGGTAAACTTGCAACAAACAAGACAACTCTCTCCCCATCCAAAAATAAAAGAGTCAACCACAAGAATTTTTAGAAACACGTACATTAGACATTTTCTTCAGCTGATGATTTTATTTCATTTATGTTATTCATCTTCTTCTGGAGGCCACTTGGGCGTTGAGGGGGCTGGGTGTAAAGGTATCATTAACTTAGATTTGTGAACATACGGAAACATTTCCAGATGTGGAAGTCGTAAGAAGCTACCTAAAAGTGTAGCTTTAAGAAAGAAGTAACAATCAATATTCTTCTTCTAAAACTAAGGGATGAGAAAACTACACTTGCATTTTCAGTTCCTGGACACAATCTGGCCTGTTCTGCCGCCTGGCGCCTCTTCTTCCCGGGCTGCCCAGGTCTATGCAGTCAGCAGAGTGAGGATGCAGGAGCCTGGCCCCCAGACCCTGCCTGTCTCACCACCACCATGCCGAATGCCCCCCTTCACGGACCTGTAAAAGTGGAGGCAGAAAGGGAAAACACAGGCCTCAGGCACATGTGCACACCTGGATTAGAAAAAGAAATACTACTTGGTCTGTTTAAATATTTTGCTTTGAGTTGAAAAGAAACAATTGATTCAAAGGAAGGTAGGAACGGCGTACTCCTGTGGCCTGGGCCCAGGGCTCTGTGTGCGGGCACCGCCCAGCTGGGCTTTGACAATTACTTGAGAAGTAGCCAAAATAGACATTAACGGTCATTCTTGGATGGGAGCAGGTTGTGAGCGATTTCCCACGCGTGCGTGGTGGTCCTGCCAGCAGTGATGCTGGGGACATGGTGTTCCAAGGCTGCCCTGGAAAGCTGTCTCCCAGAGCTGCGTCCTTGGCCTCTTATCCCAGCTCCACCTGAGGAAAGGGCTGGCCCAGAGAAGACGGGAGAAACCTGGGCAAGGATCCAAAGCATTCCCTAGCTGCAGAATTTACAGAGTAAAATCCAAAGCAGACCATTCTCTTCTCCCCTCGGCTGCCATGGCCCCATGGAGCAGGTCACAATGCCACATGACCCAGAGGGAGGGAGCCAGGCTCCCTGGTCAGCCAGCATCAGCGATGGAGTCAGGATGAAAACCAGCTCCGGAGGGCCTGCTGCAAACCACATCCAACTCCGCCTCACCATGGGCACCAAGACACAGGATGCTGGAGAGAGGTGGGGTTCAGTGGAAGGCTAACCTTGTGTTTGGTTTTTAAAGGTTTATTTATTTATTTTCTAGAGACAAGGTCTTGCTCTGTCTCCCAGGCTGGAGTACAGTGGTACAATCATAGCTAGCTGCAGCTTCCAACTCCTGGGCCTCAAGCGATCCTCCTGCCCCAGCCTCCTTAGTGTTTGCTTTTAAAAACAGTTCTTAATCCCCAGAATTGTGCACTCTCTTCCCAAGAAGCTGCCCTGGAAGTGAGCAGCTGGCCAAGCTTTCTGATTGCTTCGTTGCATCATCTGTTTAGTGAGAGTCCAGGCAGCAGGATGCAGACACGGGTCCCAAATCTTCCCCCACACTGATGGTTTTTTTCTCAGCCTGAGGAACTGCCAACAGACAGAAAAGGGTTTTGCATTCTGTACATGACCAGTCGTATTTATTAAGAGTTACTAGGAGGGACTACAGCAATTAGCAGGATATGCGCTGAGGATTACATGTGACGCATCATGAGAACAGGGCTTTGCCCTTCCCCAAAGCCAGAATCAGGCCCACAAAGCAGCCAGCAGCACCTCCAGCATGCCCTGTTCATGCAACGTGGTGGTCCTCACAGCCGGGACACCCTTGCTCAGGGCAGGCACATCGCCGGCAACCTCCCTGACCTTTTTAAGTCCTGGTGGCAATGTCAAAAGGGAGGACAGAGACATTGAGGAGAGCCTTGGTACCCAAGACAGGAGGGGAGAAACAAATATTGGCAAACGCTGTTAAGAGGAGAAAGCACCTGCGACAATTCGTGCTCTGAAAGCCTGAAGTCCACGAGGCGTTCACTCCGTTTCTCTCTATGTGCAGAAGACGTACCCATTCTGTTCCCATCACTGAAGTGATACACATGACAGGGTGAAGTCATGTTTAAGCTGAAAATTTGGTAATGTGGTCTCTAAAGTAATTCTGAACCATCTTAGAGTGAATGAATTTACAATTATAAAAATTACTTTTGTAATGCTGGCTGAGCTTGGAGATATGATCAGATGATCGTATTGCTAAAATAAAACATGTTAAATTTAACATTATGGCAATTCTGTCATTTCATTCAAGACACCATAAATTGCCACAGCATTCTGGGTGAGCCATTAGCTCACTCTTTTTACTTATGTTCCTTCTTTCTTCTCTTTTTAATCCCAAAGAAATGGCTGTAATGAGTTGCTAATAAAATGACAAATAGGAACAATCTGATTCATTCAAAGATTGCACATTCAGACAAGACTGACTCTCATTCTGAGAAGGGCTAAAGAAGGCAGCACTGACCAGGCAGCACCCTCGTCCATCCCTCTCATCCAGCTGGGTCTGGTGGGGGTGGACAGATAAAAGGCAAAGGGCCATCATGGCTGGTGAACACGCTGGGCCCAAGGCCACGGGGAATGCGGCCGTCATTTTCCAGGCTGGGCTCTGCAGCAACGCCTCTAGTGTTACCCTGGGAGCCAATTTGATTGATCCATGCGGTTTCCATTCTTGATCACCGTCAAGGTCTCTGGAGGTGCTGGAGAGCTCCAAGCACCCTTGACTGCACTGAAAGGCACTGCTACACATCATTTGAAACATACAAGTGCCCACATACCTCACATTTAGCCTGATTTTTTGCTTTAAAGCTTTGGAAGGACTTTATAATTGTTCTTTTGAGAGAGAGCATGGGATGCGGCTGAAGTGCTGTGTGGAAAGCCCAGCTCTGCCTTTCCAAGCTGTAGGATCTGGAAAAAAGTTACTTAAAATCTCTCTGCCTCATCTATAGGATGGAAATAGCAGTAGCACTCATCCCATGGGTGATTATGACCAGGAAGTAAATTAACGTAATAGGGACTTGGAGGGAGCCGAGCGCCTCCCAGCCGCTGCCTGCGTGCTCCTCTGCGCTGCCATTTGGCAGCCGCGAACTCACGTGACTTGCAGCTGGCGAGGCTGCCTTGGCACTCTCTCTGCACGCTCAGGGATGCTTGATGAGTAAGGGAAGCTGACTTATAAGCCATTTCCAAAGGCGGTGCAATTGCAACGGAAACTCAGCGTAACCATTTGCAAACTTGACCTGATACTGTTTTTAAAACATTTAATTAGAAAGTTTAGGGGCCAGGCACAGTAGTTCACACCTGTAATCCCAGCACTTTGGGGAACTGAGGCAGGAGGATCACTTGAGCCCAGGAGTTCGAGACCACCCTGGCAATATAACAAGCCTCCATCTCTACAGAAAAATCAAAAATAAATTAGCCAGTGTGGTGGGCACGTGCTGGTGGTCCCAGCTACTTGGGGTGCTGAGGCAGGAGGATCACTTAAGTGAGCATGTTTGCACCACTGCACTCCAGCCTGGGCAACAGAGTGAGACCCTGTGTCAGAAAAAAATAAATTTTAAATTTAAAAAAAAAGGTATGAATTACAGTTTTGTCGTTTTCTCATCCTCAATTCTGAAAAGATGTCACATGTCTTCATGGATTGATAAAGAACCCATGCCCCTCTCAAGTCCTTGGCCTAAGGCTTCTGCACTGATCACCTGCTGAGCTAAGCAACAGCAGCTACAACCCAGGCGTGCGGCAGGTGCAGGTCAGAGGACGCCGCGGGCCTGGGTCTCTGAGGGCCGGATGTCACCTGTGACTGCTGCCTCAGTCACTAAACATCCCTTCTGCACATTGCACTCTTTCCACGTCCCTGCTTCCCAAGCCCTCCCTCGAGGCCAGCAGCTAGGTGGCCCCTCCACCCAAACTACCACACGCAGGAAGGGTTTCTTCCTCTTGCACCGTGGGCAGGAAGGGCCCTGTAATTCATGCTACCCCCGTGGCTCAGTCTTTGTTAAACTGTCCAGGCTTTGGAATTCCACTGTTTTGAGCTCAGGGCTCTCCTGGGTGGCTACAGCTTCTTGATCCTGACTACATCTCTATCTGGTTTTCTTCCAAACATAATCGATCACTCCACATATATTATCTCTTCTAACCAGATATAAAACTCTTCAAAAAACTAAAAATTGGAGGCCAGGCATGCTGGTTCATGACTATAATCCCAGCACTTTGGGAGGCTGAGATGGGTGGATTACCTGAGGTCAGGAGTTTGAGACCAGCCTGGTCAACATAGTGAAACCATGTCTCTACTGAAAATACAAAAATTAGCCAGGCGTGGTGGCGCTTGCCAGTAGTCCCAGCTACTGAGGAGGCTGAGGCAGTAGAATCGCTTGAACCCGGGAGGCAGAGGTTGTAGTGAGCCGAGATCACACCACTGCACCCCAGCCTGGGTGACAGAGTGAGACTCTGTCTCAAATAAATAAATTAAATTAATAAATATTATTTATATTTATGAAATAGCTTATCAAATACAGTCTACATCTAACACTTAATGTATAATTTTAATACATAACCCATATATTAATACTTAATATATACTTAACATAAATCAGAACATATATATAAGATGAAATATAAATCCTTCTATAAAAAATCCTCTCCTAAAAAAAGCCTCTCATAATCAATATTGCTTGTCAGTTTAATTATAAGACACTAAATGTCACTTTCCCTCCTGTTGGCCATAAATGCTGTTTGCAGTGGTCAAAAAGGTATTTAGTACCATGTGGCTTGGGACAGTCCAGTGATTAGCAATTGCTGGGAAGAAGTGGTGAGCCGGATTAATTGGTGGCTGACATTCTGAGGCTGATAGACACCCATTACCCTATAATGGACACTAATGCACAAAAAGCACCAAAGCAAATTGGCCCTTCAGCTCCCACTGGTAGTGGAGTATATGAAGAGCCTAACAGAAATGCCAATGGCTTTGCTATTAGCCCTTTAAATCAATGTCCTTCTGACAGGTATCCAAAACTCACCTTTGGTGGTACACCACAGGCTTGCTTTCCCCGTGGTGGCTAATCACCATGTAGCCCCCTCCCCGCCCAAACCCTGCCCTCCTGAGAAGTTGCACGTCAGTATCAATGACTTCCCATCCAGGTGTAGGCATCCATACCCAAGTGGGGGACGATTTCAAGATTCCCTGGAACTAGGAAGCATTTACAGCAAGAAGAGGTTTTCAGCTCGCCCCGAAGAGTGATTTCTCATGACTTGGTTCATTCACTGAATGGAACTCTCACGCATTAGCCCCCTTCCTCTGAGATATCTGAGTTCTCAAAGCACAGTAGTATCCTTTATTCCTTCCTTGTTTTCAAAGGTGGAAACATGTGTTTGCATGTGTGAGTGTGCACCCATCCCTGCCGCCCAAGACACTTGGTAGACTCCTGTGACCTCCTCCTGTGAACAGACCAAGAAGCTCTGATGCAGACACGGGTCAGATTCAACAAGGCCTTCCCTTGCAGAGCACAGCCTGACACAGAAATACACAGCAGAACATCACTAGGCATCACAGCACTATCATGGGTGTTTTTATGAGATGGTTAAGGTAAGAGGCATATCACATACATGCATCTCTCTGCCTCTCTATCTGTCATCTATCTATCTATCTATCTATCTATCTATCTATCTATCTATCTATTTATCTATCTGTAACTACAAAATATTCAGAAGTTTGCCTCCTTTAATCTTTCAGGAGCCCTACTATTTATGGTCACTTTGCATTCTCAAAGGTGAGGTCATAGACCTGGGAGACAGAACAAAGAGAAGGAAAGCCCAGACTGTTGGCTGTTAGTGGGAGGATGAGCGGGAAAGCCCGACCTATTTACCACCAGGAATCCCAAGCATCCTCTGGATTGCAGGCGGCAGGAGCTTTCCTTCCTAGGGTGTTGATGCCATGGCATGGCTGTGGCAGCCAGGGGAGACAGCAGAGGTTGCCTCGGGTGTCCTCCAGAACCAGGTCAGTCCTGCATCTGACAATACTGTGGAAGGCGCCTTAAATACTGCCGTCCGCTTAAGCACAGTGTTGGCGGATGCTGTGTGGGGCAACACTGAGCAGACGGGCCATCACAGGAGTCTTTACGTGTCTGTGAGTATGTGTACATGTATGGATGTGTGCACGTGTGTGAGCCTGCACGTGTGTGTGCACAATGCAAAGAGATGAAGATAGAAAGAAGCAGGGATGGGGCGGATGAGAGAAGGGGCATTGAGATGAGGACTCCACTGTGAAAAAAGTTAAGGGAACTGTCGACACCGATGCCGTTCATTGGGATCAATAAAATAAAGACAGAAAGTTGGGGCAAGGCACTTGGCTTTGTAGCAGCGTACCGGTTACCGCCGTTTACCAGAGCTGCTTACCGTTGGTGGCTAATGACCATGTGCAGAATGACTGTTGTGCATGTCACTAATAAATGGTGGATTAAGTTTTCTTTGATTATAGCACACACTTGGATTCTGGATGCCTGGTCCTTGGTTGTCATGTAGCTGGTGTCGCCATCCACTCAGCTCCAAGGTATTAAATAAGGCTTTTGCAAGACTCAGGGCTGGGAGTAGAGTTGCATCGATGACATGGCCTCCACCGCAGGAATTGCAAGACAAGTGACATGCAGGACTCAGAAGCCGCTCCTCGGGGACCTGGCTGTGCCGGACTCTCCATGGAGTGTCTGAGTTTAAACCGATGTTTAGAGAATGAAGCAGGTTGGGGAAGATGGACATGCTGTGACACACTGCTGCCCAAACAGACTCTGGCAGACAAGAGTGTGGGCCCCACGCCTACCACTGCTCATTAACTCAGTGGGGTAAAAAATTTAACCTCTGTGCATCTCACTTCTCTCCCTTTTAAAAATATGAATATTATTTGCCTGGGAGGGTTTTTCTGAGGATTTTATAAGATACTGACTTAGAGAAACTGACACAGTTTCTGGAGTCTCCCAGGTGCCTATTAAAAATACGTGTAATATCATTATTTATCATATACTTTACATCACAGTATATCATATATATTACATATCACATGTATTCAAAATTGTTCTCAATTAAAACAGAGAAAGAAGATATGCTATGCAAGCACATTTTGAAGGGATTAGGGTGCTGATCAGGCAGAGCGGTTAACTTATGTGAATGGTTTGTTACAGAGAAGGTTTATCTGTCTACACACATCTCAAATTAGAGGGATCCCCATTCGGCCATGACCTCTCTCACGGTCATCCTGAGCAAGGGGTGTCACCTCTTCAGGACAGCAGTTACTCACAAAATGAAAGACATTGCACGTATTGTTCCTAAAGTCCTGGCCAGCCCTGCAACTCCAGAATGGCTGAAACGGGATGTTGGTTAACCAGGAGGAAGAGCGTGTTGGCTGTGATGACGTACACATGAACGCACGGCCATGGCTGCTTGGAGGGTCTCCAGCCTCGTGCTGCCTGGGATCCTGGGTTCACATGCGGTCTCACCTTCTGGGTGCAGCTGCTCTCGCTGGACTTTTTTCCAAAGTGAGCTTGGGCGGCTCCTGTGCCTGGGTCTCTTGTGCCAAATCTTCTGGTACCCGTTTCTTCTTCATTGGTTTTTTGGTTTTTTGTTTGTTTGTTTGTTTGTTTTTTAATCTGTTAAGGAAAGGAAAAAGAGAAGGACAAATCTGTAGGTTCTTTCGGTAGCTGGAAGGTGTCGCGGTGAATGTCTCACGGCTGAATTTTCATGGTGGGGCATCTTTGACTAAACTCATCATCCTTTCGAGGATTTTAGGGCAGATTTGAACTTGAGTGTTTTCCTTTTAACTCATCCAGGGATAGATAGGAAATTGCTGGATTGAACAGAGAGTAGAAAACCAAACGAAATGAGTTAAACAGCTGGAGATGCGGGAGATTTGTCCTGGACGGGCCACTTGTCTGAAAGCAGCTCTGGCCCATCCCTGAGTCGGTGCCGCACACCTCCCACCCTGAGAGACGCGGCCTCGTCTAAACTTTTCACTCCTGTGTCTTACTTCTCTTTTCAGCGACCACCCTTGACTTGCATAAAATAACACACATGTTTTACGTGTGCTTAGTAATTACACAGTTAACCTCAGCCTGTTTGTTCTATCTGTAGCCTGGATCTCAAAGCACATAAAGATCACAAATTGTTTTGTTTCAAGTACTTTATACGGTACCCACAGAGGAACCACAGGCAATAAACGCTTTCAATAATAATGGAATTATCCTAGTGCTCAAGGTATTACCCCAGTTCTTCAGGCCCCTGAGCGCGTGTGACTTCTGTAGGCCCCCCGTAGTCAATCCATTTATGATACCATCGTACCCCGCATGGCCCAAAGTCATGTCTCTTTGTTATGCATATTATGGATTCTCAAAACTATACAGAGAGTTTAAATATTAATTTGCCTTTCTGTATATTCTAATTTCAGAACACCAAGGAAAAACTCGGCGATTGGTGATTGTTATCGCATTATTTAAATATAGCATGTATTTACTTGATAATACACAGTCATTTTTCTGTTGTATATGAAATAAATACACTCCCAATCCATAATTCTCTATGATATTTATCTGAGTGATATAAACATTCCTTTGAATAATAATGCTTTGTGTAACCTCCCATGACAGTTTGTCTATTAAAAAGGAAATTAAATATACAAAGGTATGGGAAAAATCACTATAAGGCAATAATGAACTTAGTAAATTCAAGAAGAAAAATGAAATGACTGATTTGAAGCCTAAACTTCCCTTTCTGTTTCTCATGATTCATCACTTATCACCAGAAATTCGGCTGGAGGGCCCTCGCATCCACGAACGCACAGATCCCAGTGATTAGGTGCTGGACGCTGGGCCAGAAGAAGCCACAGTAACTGCGGCTGGACTCACTCATCAGCGAAGAGCTGAGGTCTGTACTTCTGTGGGATGCATCTGCTCGAATTTCTCCAAGTTCCTGATTATTTACTTAGAAATGCTCCCAAATTAATTTCCAATTCACAACCCAGTTCCTGATTTGATATCATTCAGCCAAGAGTCTGATGATTGTCTTTTCCCAAACAGTAAAAATCCTCTGGATTCCAGAGTATCACCCAATTTCCACCAGCCTTTTCTCTTATTTAAACTGCACAAATCTGTGTAACAGGGAATTATTCGGTGTGGATATTCAAATGTATGCTTAGTGATACACCCTTACTTTAAAACTGGCCAAGTGCAGACATTCAAACATTGGAAAACTTTTCAAATATTTTTGGAGGACAACTGGGGAATGCCACCTTTCCATGGTAGTGATAGCTATGAGTGTGAGCGACAGTTATACATGATACCCATTGTTTTTCTTTTACTACCCAATTATTTCTGGCAGCAAATCTGCCTGAAATTGTCACTTAATTAAAATCAAGCATGTATGGCCACAATGACTTATTCTTTCTTTTAAAAGGAAAAAACGTTTTAAGTTGGGGGTGGAAATCTTATCTCCTCAAACAAAGTATAATTTGGCTATCTTTCTACGAGCAATAACAGAAAGCTAGATCCAACTACAAAAAGTCATACCCTCCACAAAACTAGAATTGCCCCTCCCCCAAGTAAACCAAGCTCTGTTCCTGAGGCTCAACAGCTGCGGGTGCACTGGGCTCCTACTTAGGTCATCGATGCGTTTAGCTGAAGGCATGAAAAGACAGTACAGTACGTATTGTATTGCAGCTATAAAGTCAAGTCATCCTTGTAAAAGCCTTACTGGTAATGCCTTTAAAATCAGCAGTCAGAAAACCATCAGAGTGATTACCAGTGCCCAAGAGGCCTGGAGTCACCCTGGGAGCAGGCGCGGGCTCTCCCTCGCCCCCACCAGCCCCAGATGCTCCTGAGGTGGGGCTGAGCCACCCACCGGGGCCAGAGCAGCCGAGACAAGAGGACAGGTTTGCTTGCTGCGAGTGGGGAACCCTGCTTTCTGCGTAGAGAAAGGAGGTGCTCTTTCCTCAGTGCCCTTCAGATCTGGTTCCTCATCACCACCGCCCGTGAGGGAGTGGCTTCCCCCTGACTTGGACTTAGGAACTTGAAGCCCAGGGGATGGAAGCTCTGCAGAAAGCTCTGGAAGTTGAGAACTTGGAAGTCTGGCCTTTTGGCCTCCAAAGCCTGTATCCTTTCTATTCCCCCTTCAGCCTCTCACGTTATTATTACCGTTAACACTGGAAACCAAACATGAAATATGAAGGTCCCCAACCATCAGAATGGACTTCCTCCTCAACCAGGGCTCTTTAAAACTTTAACCCGAGAGACTGGTTCAGGCCATGACGGGCAGTGACGGGCAGACATGCCTCATTCTACCTCTCCGCTGTTAACATCAACACAGACTGTTTTAAGTCTGATAAGAAACAATATACAACCGATTCCCTCTGAAGCGTGCTACCTGAAGGCCTCCTCCGCAAATTAGAACTTGGGTCTCCACAGTCCTTTATCTTCACCCAGACATTCCTTTCTCTTGATCCCAGGTCTTTAAATAAACCCAGCCAATTGTCAACGAGAAAATGTTAAAATCTACCTCTAAGCTGAAAGCCCCCGCTTGGAGTTGTCCCACCTTTCTGGACCAAATCAACGTATTTGATTTTTCTTAAATGTGTTTGGTTGAAGTCTTATGTCTCCCTAAAAAGTATAAAACCAAGCTGTACCCCAACCACCTGGGATATATGTTCCCAGGATGCCCTGAGGGGTGGGTCATGGCCATGGTCATACATATTTGGCTCAGAATAAATCTCTTCAAATATTTTAGAGTTTGGCTCTTTTCATCAATAACACTCATTATCGATAAACTTACCCAGGATCTGACTCTTATGGTACACATTTTACATTCTAGAAGCAGTGTTTTCAATAAAAGCAGAATTAGAATTTCACCCCAAATGAAGTAGAGTATTCTGCATATTTGCTTGTTTGCTTATTGTTTTGTTGTTGTTGTTGTTCTATAGCGATAGACACTAGGTAACAGGAATTAAATTCACAACTCTTGATCATACTGTATAAAAAGGATTAAAGAAAAAAATAAATTACACCACCTGTGAAAGTTGATCCCACATGACGATAGAAAGGGGAAACATTTGAAGTTCGCCTCTTGTTAAGTTCTTGTCCTTCCTGCCTTTTTTCCCTTTACCTCCTCTTGAAACCTGAGACTTCACTGGGCCTCCAGGGTTCCCATGCTTATGCTGTCCTAGGCTAGACCGGCCCATGCCCGAGGTCTCTGCAGCTGTCCCAGGCTAGACCAGCCCATGCCTGAGGTCCTGCATCCTGTCTGTCAGGGTGTGGGCCTGCCCCAGGCTCTTGCCTCACAGCCTGCGACTGACTTCCCAGTTTGGCAAATAAATATCTGCCAAGACATTAATGGGCAAAAAATGGCTCCATTTACCTCATTCCTGAATGTCTAGAATTAAAGAAAAAGGGAACGTCACGGAAGGTGGCGGGAGACCAGAGCTCGTGCCTGACTCAGTGCTTGCCAACTCACTTCCAGGTGACACTGGCCAGGCTAACCCAATTTCCATAGCTGGTGATGATTTTAAAATGGGACCATGCAAATATATACCTGCATTCCTCCCTCCAACCTCCCCAACGTAAGTGTTTAACCTTGTAATCTAACCCATGGGCCCAAATAGGACCTTCATCCGAGGCAGAGTGTCACAAACAACCTGGGCTTCCCTTTCCTTATTTAGATGGATGAGAAAGCTCTAGTTTCATGTCCTTGACTCCTAGGATTTTCATCTTGGTTGGAAAATCAACTAGGATTCCAAGGTCATAATTTGTTCCTGTAGGAGAGCCCTGGGAAGCAGAGAAACTGGCAAGGCAGGGGCGATGGCACACGACACCCTTACGAGGTACGAGGTACGTGCTGGAGCAGGGTCCTGATCCAGTGCTTCAGAGGGCAAGGGGGGCCGTGCGGCCCACAGGCCCACACGCTCGGTGCCACATCCATGACGTTTGGGTAAATGCAGGCAGGTCACCGAAGGCTGCCCTCATTAACCAAGCACGAGCATTTGACAGAGCTGTGGAGGTGCTCCAATTCAGAGCCCGTGATAAAGAAGGCAGACGTAAGTGAAGTTTTAAAATAAAAAATTATATTGCCAGTGTTTCCAGCCTGTCACAAGAAAAGCTGCTTCCCCACAATTGCAAGTCGATACAGAGCGGCACGACGTAAGTGTCCTGCACTTTCCCCATTTCACGCTAGGTTAGCCTGATGGATGAGTGTACTTAAGTCAGCGGCACAGGCCGTTTCACAGGACAGGTGCTCTGAACTTATAGGCAAGGCCATCCCTATTATTTCAATTAACAACATAAGCTGCAAAAACACAGGCGGGTGAATTAATTTAGAGCTTCCATTTAGTGCTGCTTGTGAGGACATCGTTGGGCCCTTGGTTGTCGTGGCAACTTCAGCATCCCCAGCCAGCAGAAGCAGGCGGCTGCTGCTCGCATCCCCCGCACACACACGGTTCAGATAGTACATTAGCAAAGAATACGATGTCCATGTAAATGTTGAGATATTTTCGTTGCCATAGAGATAAGAAGAATGGCAAAAATACAGGAGTGCTTGACATACTCCAAGGCAGACTTTTAATTAAAAAAAACTCTCCCCTGACAATGCCAAGATGGCTGAAGGCACCCGGAGCTCCTGGGCTCATGGAGGACTGGCATGACCTCCACCCAAACACCAAGGGCAGGGCCTGAGAATTCTGCTGAGTGTCCCAGGAGGAAGCACAGGGGCACTGGGAGGTGTGGGGCCACAATGATCATCTTTCCATGGAGCACAGGAAGAGAAAGGAGCAGAGACAGTGGAGCCCACGTGCCAAGTTAGCGTGTCCTTCTTCAGAGGGGGGAAGCCTCGGCATAGACAAGTCTCATCCGTCCCAGCCCAGAGCTCAGAGCCTGCATGAGGACAACCTCTCATGTCCCCCAGCGACATGCTTCCTCCTCTGCCTCCCTGTCCGTGGAGCAGGCTGCACAGTTTCTTCATGGGGGTAGCGTGTGGATCAATGTGAAGCATGTGCTCTGTCAAAGCAAGGGGGCCGTCCCGGCAAGGAAGGAGTGTTTGCACGTCTTGCTGTCAAAGTTGGCGTTGGCTCTTCTCAAAACCTGCCGTTCCAAAGCATTATGGCAGGGAGGAACTTTACTTTTCCCTAAAATTAAGATTTCACTTTTTAAAAAAACGGTAGAAATTTCCATGAGCTTCTGCCAAAGGAACCTGCTATAAGTATTTCCCACAGAGGCTACAGCCAAGGCCCAAGGACTGACAGTGGCCACTTTCAGGAAGGTCCCCGAACAGGCCGTGTGTAAGGAGAGGCCACAGTGGCGAGGGTGCCTGGCAGAGGCTGGCTGCGGGCTCGGCAGCAGCACCAGCGACCTCCCCTGCCTCCTGGCGACCCTCCAGCCTTGCCTGCTGGCTGTTTGTCCTCATCCGAGCCATCGCTGAGAGTCAGAGTTCCCCACGCCGTCCTATCGCACCCTGCCCACTTTCCTGTGTGGTCTTAGCCGTTTTTTCATCAGCAGCTCCCATCTTCTGCAATTCCCATGCACCTCTCCCAGCCTTGAGCCCGCTCTGTGCTCTCCACTGATGGCTAACTGGCTTCTCCACCCTGATGCCCCATCCCAAACCTCACATGTCAGAGCGTAGTTCGTTATCTTCCCTTCCTCTCTGTCGTTCGTCTCCCTACACGCAGCAACCTAAGACTGGAACCTCAGGTTTTCCAAGCTCCTCCATCTTCCACACCATGAGCTCTGGACTCACTGAGTCCCTAGAAACCAGGGCCCAATGACCAAAGGGATGCCTCTCCCCAAGCCAGGGTGGACACTTATCAAAACCACATCAGTCAGATGCCCCTTGTCATGGCTTTGAGCTTTGAGTGGAGCCTGCAAGATGGAAACACCAGCAGCAAGGAAGGGGTGGGAGCCTCTCCATTCCCCAGCAGGACACTGAGTGTTCACCTTTCCTTCTCCCGAGTCGCTGCAGAGCTGCCCTGGCTGCTGCCTTTTTCAGAACCCGCTTCTTGATTCCTCCATTTAATTCAGTCCAAATAAAAATCCTCTTCTGCTTAAATAGCTGGATTCATCTTCTGTTATCTGCAATATCAGAACCCTAACTGCTGAAACGAGCCGGACTTGGTTTCTGTTATTTGTGATGTTAGAACCCTAACCAACACAGACCACTGATGGTAGAAATGTTTCAGGAGGAATTTGATGGGATGGAAAAAAGGATGAGCCAGAATCTTCCTAAACTATGTCAGACAATGATTCTAAGCTTGAGCTCACCAGCATCCTTCGAGGTGGAGTTTGCCTGCAGAAGACATTTGTGGATGATCCCTCTGGACTGGAAGGTCGGACTGAGACTTACTCACTGGGTACCCCACACTCACAGAGTGAGGTCGATCACAAGCAACCTGACTGCTGCAGACCCACCTGGAGCCCCGCTGCTTCTCATCTTGTCCTAAGAGCACACTCTGCTCTAAGCTACCTGCTGAGAGAGTGACTTCCAGGGAAGGAATTCCTTGTGGTCAGTGCCCACTCACAGCTTCCAATCTATTCCTTTTGAAAACAGGAATCTCTCATGGGAAACCCAACCTCTTTCCCAAAGTATGCAGCTGCGTGGAGAGGGAGCCACTCCTAAAGTGTGACAGGGGAGCTGCTGACCACAGGGGAGAAGTCCAGGGGTCCAGGGTCTGCATGCCATCACAGGGGCTGGCCACCCCTGCACATCCGTCTATTGCCCGCCATTGCTGTGTCTGTCAGGACCTTTCTCTGAGCAGCCATGCCAGTGCCCAGCACTGCAAAGACATAAGACCCAGTCATAAACCTCAGCGATCATACAGGCAGCGGGGGTGACCCGAGAGATGCTGTCAACAGTCCGGGGACAGGAGCACAGCGACAACATCCTGCCTCGGGAACGGGAGAAGATAAGCCGCTTGCAGCTCAGTGGCAGAGAAGGCTTGAGGAAGCATCTCAAAGTGTAGGTTTCAAAAGATGAAGAGAATGTTCCTGGGATAGAGCTGGGGCGGGAGGCAAGGGAGTGCGGGGGGTGCTGTGATCAAAGCTGTAAACCAGGGCGCATCCACGCCCCACTGGGCAAAGGAGACCAATTTGGAGCAAAAGTTTTTGGGAGAAGTCAGAGATAGGGCTGTTGCCGTGGGCTGTTGCCATGGGCTGCGGGCAAGGATGAAAGCTGGACCACTGTTAGCACCTCTCCAGTTTTCATGACACTTTGGTGATCAAAGAGAAGCACGTCGGAAGGTGGCTGTTGGCATCGAGCAAGGTCTCATAGCAAAGACCCACCCCTGGGCCTGGTGCCCACAGAGACTCGACCTTCCCAACAACTGCCAGTTCCCTGGGTGGCATCTCTCCACTCCGCCCCGTGCCCCCTGCTTTTATGCTCCTGGCCTCTCTCCTGAAGGAGCCACACAGCCATCTCCTACAGATCTTGGCATTTAGGGACAACTTGAGTGTGGGCTGCTCATCTTTGAAAGTCTAAGCCTCATGGTGTTGCTCACACATGTCCCTCCTCTGGCAAGATAAAGTACGCAGCCCTGCAAAGCCACCCAGGAATGCCAAATCCAGAGTTGAGGACAGTCCTGAAGCCAACTGCAGCAGCCAACCCTGCTCTCACTGTCCCAGGGTTTCTGAGATGATGGCTGAGAGTAATGGGGAGGGAGGCTGGCCCTGCATGTCCGGGAGGGGTGGCCGCCCACCAGAAATCTGCGGGGTCAGGGGTGGGAGCCCCCTCTTCCCCTCCTGCCTTTGCAGTGGCTCCATTCCTCCCCACACTGTTCCAGGCATAATTGGATGATGACAGGAGTGCCAGGCTCAAGTGTGTGGTCAATGTGGGTGAGGAGTGCTGGAGCTGTCTGCTTGACAGAAGAGGCTAGTGAGGTGCCCTCACCTCCCCATGGGGTTTGGGCTCTGCCAAGTCCTTTGGCCGGGAAAGAGAACTCAGTGTCCCGGTGGGAATAATTGCCTGGCTGAGCTTATGCCAAGTCAAATCTGAGCCTTTCACAAGCCGGAGCTACCAGCAAAGCCCGGTGGGGTCGCAAGGCTCTCCTGGAAACGCTCCCTCCTGCCAGGGCCCAGGTGGGAGGGAATCTGAGCAGCCTCCCAGAGAGGGGCAGACATGAGTCACCCAGGAAATGGGGTCCTGGAGGCTCCCCGAGTTGGATCAGGCTCACTCGTCTTCACTTTTGGAAGGGGCTGCGTAGACAAGAAGGCTTGCACTGGAGCTAGGGAAGGGCTAAGAAAGGAGTGCATGCTGCCACAACGTGGGAACTGTGGAGGCAGCGACACTTCCAAAGAGTCAAATTCTACCCTAACGAAGACAACCCGCACTGCACAGTTCAGGCAGGTGGCCCACTCCTAACACGCTGGCGATCACAAGGAAAGAAGACGCAGGCTCAAACTCACCCCGTCCTCGTTCTCCCCTAGAATCCCCCAGAGGCTCTGGGCACAGGAGGCGTTTCCAATTCTCTTCCGGCCACCATTTCCCGCTGGATACCTCTTGGGCCATGGCCAACCTCACACTGTTATTCTGAGAATTCCATAGTGTGCATAACATAGTTAGAGCTTAGTAATTGCTAAATAAATATTAATATGAAAAATGAGACCGTGTATTAGAGTTCTCCCAAGAAACACAACCAACAGACCTGTATCTATTCTCTATAGAGCTACATCTTTGTCTGTGTACCTCAAGGTTTATGTTAAGGAATTGGCGTACGTGACTATGAGCGCTGGCAAGTCCACAGTCTCCAGGGCAGGGGGCGGGCTGGGGACCCAGGCGAGAGTCGGTGCTGCAGCTCAGCGTCTCTCTGCAGGCTGAGCTCCTTCTCTGGGAGTTCTCAGTCTTTTGCTCGTAAGGCCTTTAACAGATTGGATGAGACCTGTCCACATTCCAGAAAGCCATCTGCTTTACCCAAAGTCCACTGATTTGAGGTTAACCTCCTCTAAAAAAACACCTTCACAGCAAGATCCAGACTGATGTCTGATCCAATATCTGGGCACTGGGGCTTGGCCAAGTTGACACACAGAATTAACGACACAGATCAGCCCAGGCATTTCCTCCTTTCTGACCACCGCCTCGCCTGTCTCTAGAGCGCTTTGTCCTAGACCTCGGGATCCCAGGTTTGGAGCCACGTGGATTCATGGAACACCTTCCATGTGGACCTGCTCTGTATTCATCTCAGAGAGGACTTGGACCACCAAAGCCTGTTCTGAACATTTGGGGGGCTGAGAAGCTCCTTGGAGAAACAGGTAGTAGCTTTGAATTTTTGCCCCAGAAAATTTACATATGCATAAAATTGCATAACATTTCAGGGTTTCCATGGCCTGACCTGCTAAGTTGTCTCAATGTTGAATTTCAGAATCCTACATCTAAAAGTATTGCAATTGCCTCAGGTTCAGCGGAAACGGTTCAGAAGGGAATGGACTTTGTTAGGATCTGGAGATGTTTCCACCCCCAGAAATGACGAGGGACAGGGAATGAGTGCTGTTTGGGGGATTGTGGAGATCGAGAGGCACCATTGGAGGTGTAGACCATGTGCTGTCTCAGCTCGACCTGCCAGAGCCCCACCAGGTAGGGCACCACTAGAAAGGAGGCCACTGGACCAGGTAAGAACAACCAAATGCCACAGACGCTGCCCAGCTGGGACCTGTGCGCCTCAGAGAGTGTCTGTCTCACCCCTCCTTACTCACTTCACATCTCAGTGTTCTGTCTTTGCAATGACAGTTATTCATTGTGGTTGGTTTTGCTGAACTCTTCACTATTAAAACCAGACTTTTGCAAGCTATCTCTCAGCTCTTGGGACTCAAATTTACAGCCCCCATAGCGACCTTCTGGGCCAATGGCATTTCTCTCATGGAAGCGTGTGTGCTGTAAGCCTCACGGGACCAGGCACCACTGAGAAGAGGAGGCTGCAGATCAAGGCTGGTCTGAAGCCTTCAAAGCAATGAGGGACCCGACGGAGAGAGCAGGCGCGCAGAGCAGATGGGAACTTACCAAGGAGGGGCTCTGCAGGGAAACAGGAGGGGTCTGCAGAGAGGAGGATGGTGCAGACGATGCTCTCAGGGAGGCCAAGCTAGGATCGAGTAAGGTGTTTCCAAAGCAGCACAAACACAGAGACTTCTTAGTACAACAGAGTCCACCTGATGTCAACCAGGAAAGGGATCGCAACACCGTTTGAGGATAATAGTGCACTCGGATCCGGACCCCATGGACTGGTGTCCCTGGGAATGTTTACTGAAATTCCTCAGCAGTGGAAAACTGGAGTGGCCTCCCGTCCTTGCACGCGAAGAGAAATGGCGATGGGGAGAGGCAGCAATGCAGGGCATGGACCGGATCAGGACATACTCAGTGGACACCTGCCATGGGTCAAGGATCACCCCCATGTCCATCAGACTACACAACCCGTGACAGCCTCACCCCCATTCATACTTCCTGGGCTGCTCAGGACACACTCATGAAGGAGGTGGACGTTATCACCCCTCTACTAAAAACAGGGAAACTGGGAATGAGAAAGATTATCCCGGGCCACGTGGCTGTAAAATGTCAGAGCCAGAACAGACCCTGGCTCTGCCTACGGTGGGCTGGTGCCCTTTCTTCTGCAGCTTAGAGGCAAGCCTTGGGGTCATGCCGATGTAAAATATCTCCCTGCCGCCCTCGGAGCTGGCCACAGGGCAGCACCAGGAAAGGGTGCGAGAGTCACAGCCTCTCAGGGTTGCTGACTCATTCCTCCAACAAATGTAACAGGAGTCGTTTCAAATACCGCAGGGGAGCCATAAGGGTGGCCCCTTCTCACGTGCTCTCAACAGTCAGAGCTGTTCAGGGCAACGGTCCCTGCTGGAAAGCGTTGCTGGGCAGTTGTACCTTGACTCAGTCGTTCCGGTGGCTGGGGGTGGTGGGGGCGGCACTGCGGAGGCAAGGCGGCTTCTGCGGGCGGGAACAAACTCATCATAACTTAGGGAACATGGAGTCTCTGCAACCATGTTCTGAGCATTGTTTTAAATCAATGACTTAATTAGACCCCAGTGACATTTTCTTCTCCATGAAGTGAGATGGCCTTGGCGTTAATACACAGCAACATGTTGTCTCAATTATGCCTAAAAAGTCGAGACAAATGTTTCCCAGGGAAAAAAAGGAACTTGTGTGGCTACCGAGGCCCTGCGAGCTCAGCCGCAGTGCAGGGTCAGGAGCTGTGTTGGTTTCGTGTAAGACACGTTGCGTGATGTGTGAATTTAAGGAGGTTGGAGGTCAAGTGTTTACAATTTCAATCCCAGGTGGAAGCAGGCAAAACATGCCAGGAATTTAGCAACTGGGCTGCGGCCTGAGAACAGGTGAAGGCTGGGCCGCAGAACCGGGAGAGCCCAGGAGGCACGACAGCCTGCTGACGCGGGTGCTCCTCGCTGAGCCAAACTGGTGCGAGGCCCACACCGGTGAGGGGTGGATGGCAGCGCCTGGGCAGCACCCAGGAGGCTGGGCCCCGAGGGAGTTTCTGCCTGATGTTGGCCGATTGACAGGGACCTTCTGGGGGGCAGCACCTGATGCCTGGGCCACTGTGAGTGGGGAGCGAGGCCCGTGTGGCTTGGGGCAGAGGCCTCGCAGGTCCCAGGGGCTGGGGCCACCTCAGGAGCCATATGAGACACATCAGGGGCTTCTGCCTGACCTTCCAGCGAGGGCCATGGCTGCAAATGAGGAAGAATGGAAGGCGCCCTGGCCAGGAGGGAGGCCACCTCGGGAGCCCCCAGAGCCGCCTGCACATGTGGGCTGGGTGCTGTCCCCTGTGCGTCCCCAAGACCCAGTTTCCTGACGGATGAGGCACCGGACCTCAGAGGGCAACGGGGACAGTCAGATGTGGCCTGAGGACGAGGGGACATGTGGGGCTGATGGGGACATGGGCAGAGGGCACCAGAGGGAGAGCTGGGACTGTGTGCTCCACACACCACAGAGAGATGCACACACACCACACACATACACGCATACCACAGACATACACACTACAGACATACACACACCACACACACCACACAGACACACACACACCACGAACACACATCCCCCTCACACACACCACATTCACACACCACAGACACACACCACAGACACACACACCACACATGCACACCACACACACACCACACAGACACACGCACCCCACAAACCACAGACACATGCACCAGACACACACACACACCACAGACACACCACACAGACACACACGCACACCACAGACACATGTACCACACACACCATACAGACACACACACATCACACACACCACAGAAACACACCACACACACCACACACACGCACCACACGTGCACTTACCACACACACACACCATAGACACACCCACACACCACAGACACACCCACACACCACAGACACACACCACAGACACACCCACACACCACACACACCAGACACACACGCCACACACACACCACAGACATACACCCACACACACACCACACATACCACACACACACCACACTGATACACCACAGACACCACACACATGCCCCACACACCCCACATACAAATACCACACAGACACACACGACACATACCACACACACACCACACATACTACAGATACCACACACAGCACAGACACACACCACACACATGCCCCAAACCCCACATACATATACCACACAGACATACACACACCACACAGACACACATCACACAGACATACACACCAAACACACCACACACACCCCACACACACCTCAGATACACACACACATACACCATAGATGCCCACCACACGCACACCAGACACACCACACACACACACCATACACACCACAAACTATACGTACACATGCACACCACAGACACACACACACACTATACACACCAGACACACAAACACATCACAGATACACGCACCACATACACACCACACATACATACACCACAGACACACCACACACATGCACACACCATACACACCACACACACACCACAGACACACACCACACACACCCACACACACACACACATCACACACACATCAGATACACACATCACAGACAGATGCGCACACACACCACTCACACACCCTCCAATGGACACACCTCACACCATGCACAAGAGACACATGCCCCACAAACATGTAAACACACACTCACCATACACCTACAGACACACACTCAGACACACACACATACTGGTTCTCCACTGGCATGCACAGATGTCCTCTCACACATTCACACAGGTGCGGGTGTCCCCGTGAACCCACACTGGGCCAGTGTCAAAGCCCCTCCGTGGGCTGACCTGCAGCCAGGCATTCCCACAGCCCCCCAGGAGAGGGCCCTGCTGCACGGGCCCTTCACAGCTCCACGGAGGACAGGGATGCAGGCAGAAGCCAACCTGGCCATTCCAGACATTGGTCTCAGCATGTTCTACCCCATGATTAGACACCACGGCACACGATATTCCACCTCCACAGACACACACCACATTGCTCTGCCGCTTCGTGGAAGTTCGAGCTCTCGCCTTGCTGGGCCGTCTGCCTCCTCCTGAGATAAGTCAGTTTTCTGTGGTCAGGGAATGTGCACGTTCTTGCCTCTCTCTGAAACCCACAGCCGGTGGAAAAACCACCATTTCCCCATTACGTGTGGGTCTAATATTTCCTTTCTGCTACATTCAAAATACTCGCATGGCTTCCATCATGATGTCCTTTCTGTTTGTTCATCCTGGTGTAAAGAACTGCTTCTCCAGGCCTGGTGCTTGTCAGTACCCATCAGTATCAATAGTCCATCCGCAGCATCCCCCTTAGGAGAACCTCCCTTCAGATCGGAAGCCTGTAGTTGGTTCAATGTGCACCACCCTAAGCCCACCACCAGCGCCCAGAGGGCTCTCATTTAATATGTCTCTGCATGGACACTTTGCAACACAGGAGAAAGGGAATAATCATCTGAGACTCAGTGGAAAACCATACCCTTGGAAATTATCTACTAAAGGAGGTGAAAAGCACTTTTAGAGTTTTACTTGACACTTCTCAACAGGGAAGAGCGTCACAGGGAAAGCAACAGGAGCAGGGTTAAAATAAGCACTGAAGGCAGCAAAAAGCAGAGTGGACTGGGTAGAAGATGGAATCAGTGCTGCGGGGGAGAGAAGAAGACTTTCTCCCAAAGAGCCAACGAAAGGTCGAAACACGCGCAGTTGAAAACGATAATGCGGAAGATGAAAATCAAACCGATAAACATTATCATCAGAATGTTAGTTCTCCAAATTAATCCAATCCAATCCACATCCAAATCCCAAAGGAAAACTTACAGGCTTTGACCAGCTAATTTCAAGATTCATCTAGAAAAGAAAATGTACAGGAAAAACCAACAACTAATTAGCAGTGTAAAATATCAAAGAATATTTAATAACTGTAGTGCTCAAAACATTGTGGTGTTGGCTCAGAAGCATACAAAATCAATAAATGGCACAAGAGGAAGAGCCTAGAAGTGGGAAATGCATGTATGCAGCTTGGTGTATAAGGTAGAGATGACATTTTATATCAAGGAAAATTCGGCAATTCAACAAGTGGTTTTGAACTACTCCTTTCAAAATATCAAATATTCTACACAAAATAAATTTCAGATGTGATAAACACAAAATACTATAAAAGCACTAAAAGATATCACAGAACACTGTTTAAAAAATTAACCATTTGCCCATTTAGAAAAATAAAGTACAGCTCACTGCTAGCACTCATTTACTTTTACGTAAACATGCTCTTTGAGGCTGAAGCAAATCTGATTTTCAATGTAAAAGTAATATATAAAAATTGTTCTTGGAGTTATTTCTAAACAGAGCTAACATCAGAATCGTCTGAATCATCAGAATTGTCAGTTTCGGAAAAATCAGATTCATCAAATGAATCTTTGGCCAACAACTGAGAATGATGTTTGTATCAGCGTGAGCATGCTACGTTTTCTAGGATTTGACACTTTCAGCGATTTTGTAAATAGAAAATACCATTCCTAAAAACAGAATGCTATAAATAGAATGTCTTTTGTTTCCGAAGTTGATATACTACAGTGATGCAAAAATAATAACAAAAGTGAGATATTTCATGACAAAGTTATCTCGGGGTCAACACTGCAGCCGCAAGTGCCACCTCTGCGTCCTCACCAAGCAAACGAGAAAAGGGTTAATCATGGAAAGGGGATAAGAAAGGTCTTCTGTGTCTCTAGATGAAAAGGCAAAGAGGGTTGAAGACAAGCAGCCCGGGGCACAGACCCTTGGCCTTTGAGGAAGCAGCAGAAGCAGGAAAGCTCCTCTCACCTCTCTCCACCCTGCTCCCCTGAAGCTGGTCCTGAGACCCTCTTGCGAGAGGCGCCCTCCCTATGCCCAGAGGAGAGGAACATCTTTATCTCTAAAGACAAGGACACAGAGAAGAATCAGAGGATACAGGCCTTCCTAAGCCTCCCTGCTCCCTGGTTTAGTACCGCTAGGCCATCCACTCCTGTTGTCCAGTCATCCATCCCCATAACTGTTCATCAAACATAAGCATAAAACATACAGGTTCCTCTGTTTCTTCATTTCTAAAGGTTCCTGTGGCATGTTAAACTTACATTAAATAGATATGTCTGCTCTTCTCCTGTTAATCTGCCTTTTGTTACAGGGGCCTCGGCCATGAACCTAGCAATGGGTGAGGAAAATTAAATTTTTCCTCCCCTACGACTGTCATCGATGTCTACGAAATGATGTCAAAGGCAAAATGAGAGACAAATGGAAGACTAGGAAAAAATAACTTCGACATAACAGAAATAACTTCAAAATAACACAGAATGGTTCACTATTGACACATAAAGATCATATTATTATATATACTCTATAATCCAGTAGAAAATAGGAAAAACTTCTAAGTAGAGAATTAAAAGAAAAAGGAAAACTAATATCTCATTAATGTGAACATTTGTTCAATCTCACTAATAATCTATGAAATACATTATTTTCCCAATAAGTTCAGTAAGACATTTTGTAATGATAACACTCAGTGTTTCTGCGCATGTGGTGAATGGTGATGTTCTATGGGGATGAAGCGAATGGTGAACAGACATTGTGAGGGTCCCACGTATCCATACGTACACACTCCACAATAGTCTACCTACCTCAGGAATGATGCGGCCTATCACGGCCTTCCAATCATTACACGCACAAATTAGCAATTAACATTGGTTACCCCTCCAGTCAGAGGTCTCACAATTTCATGGTTTTTGTGTGTGTGTGTGTGTGTGTTTTTTAATGCTATATATTCATGAAGCACCGGAGGAAAAAAAGCCAAATCTCAAATCAAAGGTTTCCTCTTCCAGGAAGACGTTCCTGGTTCACTCTTTGTGCTGTACATTCTCTCTGCAACTGCTACTCCTGCTGGATTTTCTCCATTTCTATGGCATGAGATGAACCTTGGTTGTTCTTTTTATTCGTGTAAGATTTTTCAGCCACTTGACCCTTGTCTAGATTCTCTGAGAGCAGGGCTAGTGCTGACTGGCTTGTAATGCTGTGCTGACCACGTGTACATTTTGCACATGCCTTGGAGATAAAAACAGTAATGACTTTTATGTATCCTTAGACTTTGATCAGCTTTCAGATAAACTTAGGAGGGCATTTTCTTTCTCTACCAGTTAGATTAAAGACATCACTCTGGGGAGTAAACACAGGAACACCAAGTGGAAGAATCTTGTGAAGCTGGAAGAAAGACAGACGTTTAAGTCTTAGAAACCACACTCCTCCGCTTAGCAGCAGGTGCCGTCCAGCAAATTACACCCCCTGAACCTCACTTTTGTTATCCGCAAAATGGAAACAGGACAGCCTTTCTCCCTGAGCTAGGACTGGATAATGTGACAGTCACACAATGCCTGACACAGTACCTGGTGCATGGTATATGCTCAATTAATATGAATTCCCTCCTAGTATACACTCAATTAACGTGAATTCCCTCCTAATATACATTCAATTAACATGAATGCCCTCCTAGTATATGCTCAGTTAACATGAATTCCTTCCTAGTATATATTCAATTAACACGAGTTCCCTCCTAGTATACACTCCATTAATATGAATTCCCTCCTAGTATATGCTCAATTAATGAGAATTACTCCTTAGTATATGCTCAATTAACATGAACTCCCTCCTGCTACACATTCAGTTAACATGAATTCTCTCCTCTCTCTCAGCCCCTCGTCCATTCCAACCCTGTCATGCTCAGCTCTATGTGAAGACAGCAGCGGGGACAGCACTCCCAACCTCTGCAGCTGGAAGATAGTTTATACTCTGGAGAGGTAAACGGCTGCTCAGCCTGACATCTAAGCAGCCTGTCCCTGCTCCAGAGCCCATGAGCAGCAGGAGGAGCACGAGGAAGCATGGGTGAAGGGCAGAGGGTCAGACAGGCTTCCCAGGGGTTGGTGGCATTTTCACTTGTGGCCCCGTCACCCTCTGACCAGCGTCGCCTCTCACGAACTGCACCCTCAGAGAGCTTGCTGCCTGCTCTTCTTCCCTTCGCCCCCAAGTTCCCGCACACATTTGCTCTTGAGTCTTCATATAAGCCTTAACCTCTCTAGCTTCTCCATACAGGGTCTCCCCATTTCTAGAGCTCCAGAAGGTAAAGCAGTGCTATAACCACTTAATCCTTCCACAAATGCTTTCTGCAAGATGTGTACCAATATGGCGCCCACTCAAAAATAAAACAAGAGTGAATCTAAACTAAAAACTTCACCTGGATGCCTGCTTTTCCTTCAGAGATTGTCTGTGACATCAGACAGCAAAATCAGAAAAAAGTCAAAGCTGGTTAACATGACAAGGCCAAGTCACAATAGCTCTTTTAGCTGTCCGTGACTTGTAGGCGAATATCATTAAAAATCTTAGTGTGAAATTCTCAAGCTGAATATGCTTCTGTTCTGGTGTTGAGAACACACGCAGCTTTCAGGTACCAGCCTGGAACCTGGCGAACCCTGGTCTGTACTGGGAAGGGTCTGGGTAGGAAAGAACATAGCCCCAGCCTTCTGCACTGTGTGCCTCCATCCTTATGCCTGGGCTGATGCAGAGACACAATGGCGTATTGTGTCCCCCATTCCTAAAGACCTATCTGATGAGGTGGGTGATGATATTAATGAATGTGACTTTTCAATATTGTATGATGAAATCTGTGAGCATTTGGAAGATCTGCATAACTGAGCGAATCGCGGTTTTCCAGATGACCGATGTGTGATGTTACAAACTCATGCTTGGATAAAAAAGACCCGTTCAAAGGGTAATGGATTTTAGTATGACAGGGTGTGAAAAGCTCATTGGTGTGGTTTCAGAATCCACATGGCCACTAACTTTTTTATTATTATTATTATTACACTTTAAGTTCTAGGGTACATGTGCACAACATGCAGGTTTGTTACATATGTATACATGTGCCATGTTGGTATGCTGCACCCATTAACTCGTCATTTACATTAGGTATATCTCCTAATGCTATCCCTCCTCCCTCCCCCGACCCCACAACAGGCCCCTGTGTGTGCTGTTCCCTTCCTGTATCAAAGTGTTCTCATTGTTCAATTCCCACATATGAGTGAGAACATGCGGTGTTTGGTTTTTTGTCCTTGTGATAGTTTGCTGAGAATGATGGCTTCCAGCTTCATTCATGTCCCTACAAAGGACATGAACTCATCCTTGTTTATGGCTGCATAGTATTCCATGGTGTATATGTGCCACATTTTCTTAATCCAGTCGATCGTTGATGGACATTTGGGTTGGTTCCAAGTCCTTGCTATTGTGAATAGTGCCACAATAAACATACGTGTGCATGTGTCTTTATAGCAGCATGATTTATAATCCTTTGGGTATATACCCAGTAATGGGATGGCTGGGTCAAATGGTATTTCTAGTTCTAGATCCTTGAGGAATCGCCAC
>NW_016804423.1:4522994-4536924 GCF_001698545.2 Rhinopithecus bieti | reverse complement strand
TACATTTTGGCATGTTTTTGCAATGGCTGGTACCGGTTGTTCCTTTCCATGTTTAGTGCTTCCTTCAGGAGCTCTTGTAGGGCAGGCCTGGTGGTGACAAAATCTCTCAGCATTTGCTTATCTGTAAAGGATTTTATTTCTCCTTCACTTATGAAGCTTAGTTTGGCTAGATATGAAATTCTGCGTTGAAAATTCTTTTCTTTAAGAATGTTGAATATTGGCCCCCACTCTCTTCCGACAGCCATTAACTTTTAACAGACTACCACTTGTTGAGTTTAGTGTTGTAACAAGGAAAAGTACTAACAATTATTCTACAAAGGCTATTAACTACTCCTTTTCTGATTACATATTTATGCAAGACTGAATTTTCTTCATTTACTTCAACCAAAATGACACATTACAACAGAGTGAAGGCAGAAGAAGGATGGGAGTCCAACTGTCTTTATTAAGCCAGACACAGAATAAATTTGCAAAAATGTAAAGCAATGCCACTCTCCACACTCCTCACTTTTTGTTTGAGGAAATATAGCTATCTTTTAGGAAAAAAAAGTTAATTATATTACCATAAAATGGGCTCATTATTATAATTTGTAAATGAATTAATAATTTATTATTTAAATATTTTGTTTTAATTTCTAACATGGTCAGTATCAATGGAGGTAACCCACAGAAACAAAATCTCTTTGGGGTTCTCAATAATTTTTAAGAGTATAAAGGACTCTGAGATTAAATCAATGGAGAACTGCTAACATAAGCTATTTCACTCTTTGGACCAGATTCATTCTGAAAATGAAGTTCATTATAATCCAGCAAAATATTTCAGAAAAGCTCAACTTGCCTGACTTAAGCCTCTGCTAAGAGCATTGAGCCCTGAATTCCTAATGGAGTCTTGTATATCCAACGTTGCTGACAATTATATCCACAATGAAGGACATTTGCACAAGGTTGATGCTTGATAAATACTTCATGTGTGTATTAAGGATGCTGGAACACACTGCCTTGGTGTGAATACCAGATCTGCTACTTACTAGCTGTGTGACCTTAGCAAGTTGCTAACCCTCTCTGAGTCCCAGGGTGCTCACCTGTAGCATAAACATGTATCTTCCTCATAGGGCTGCTGTGAGCACCAATGGATTAGTATACATTGTTAAGGAAAAAAGCAAACTCTGTACAATACTTTAAAGAGGTTAATTCTGAGCCAGTGTGAATTGCCACAGCCAGGGAAAACACAAACCCAAGAAGCCTAAGTTGTCCCAAGGTGGTCTCGTTAGTTTGAGTTTATACGTTTCAAGGAGGCAGGAGTTACAGGCAAAGACATAAATCAATATGCGGAGGTATACATTGGCTTGGCCCAAAAAGACAGGATATCTTGAGGCAGGGGCTTATAAGTCACAGTTAGATTCTGAGATTCTCTAATTTGCAATTGGTTAAAGGAATAAGACTTTGTCCAAAAACTTGGAGTTAGCAGAAAGGAATGTTTAAGTTAAGAAAGTCTAGCTTGGTGATGTGGCTCATGCCTGTAATCTCAGCACTTTGGAAGGCTGAGGTGAGCGAACCTGTTGAGCCCAGGAGTTTGAGATCAGCCTGGGCAACACAGCTAAACCCCATCTCTACAAAAAATACAAAAAAATTCGCCCAGCAGTGTGGTGCATGCCTGCAGTTCCAGAGACTCAGGAAAGTGAGATGGGAGGATAACCTGAGCTTGGGAGGTCAAGGCTGCAGTGACCCATGATCTTGCCACCGAACTCCAACCTGGGCGACACAGTGAGGCCCTGTCTCAGAAAAGAAAAAGATAAGGAGGTCTGTGAATCGTAGAGCCAGCCCCAGCACACCAGGTGAAAGCGATCTCTTCGGTACAACTGATGGCCTACTGGTGCAACTTCACCCTCGTCTCACATGGCCTCGGGTCCTGGTTATAATCTGGCATCTTAGTGCCACAAAGAGTGTGTTCTGTCAGCCTTATGGTATCTGTTTTAGCATTAATGCTGGTCAGTCATGCCTAAACTCCAAAACAGACGGGGCAAAATGAGGTGCATCTGACCTCCCTTCCCATCATGGCTGAGAACTCAGGTTTTAAGGTTTCTCTGGGGTCCCCTTGGCCAAGATGGGGTCTGTTCAGTTGGGGGTTGGGGGTTAGCGCATTATAGTTCTAGTGCACAGTGTGAAGACTCTGGCATGCCTCGTAAGCACTAGGAAAGTGTTTGCTGATGCTGTTCTGACACAAAGGAGCACAGGGCTGCTTGCTGCGGTGTCTCAAGCCCTGAAATCCTATTAGCCCCACATTGACTACTGTGCTTCCTAGGCACTTAGTCCTCTCCAGGCCATGTACTAAGGTGCTTCATTTGAAGCATCTCATTTAATTGTTGTAATAATAAACACGAGGTGGGACTGGAGCTCAGTCTGGTTGCTCTCACCTGCCCTCTGCACAGGACTCAGAGAAGGACCCAGGGTTGAATTTGCTGATGGACAGAGCAGGTTTGGAATGAACGTACAGCTCTGTGTACATAGAACTAGTTCTCCTTCATTCGCTTTAAGCCTCCCTCCTAGTTAAAAGACATTAGTAATCATTACTTAGTTACTTGTCTCATTCCTGTATTTATTCATTGAACAAATAATTGTAGCACCCACAACCAGGTGCTGGGTTCAAAGGATGAGTAAGACAGAGTTCCTGCCCTCAAGATAGTTACCATGGACCAGTGTGCAGGTGGATTAACTTGGAATGTTACATACTGTCACAGAAATAGGAATACAATACTCTAAGGGCAGAGAGGGCAGGGAAACTCACCCAACCTCACAGAAATCCAGGAAGGGCTCACCAAAGAAGGGCAATATGAAATGGGTTTTGAGGGATGAGTAGGAGTTTGGTGGCTTAGAAAGGGAGCTGCCATATTGGCTGCCAGGAAATAGGGGACCAGCATGGAAAGGAACAGGGGATAGGTTGCAGGATGGGTAGAGCTGAGTCATTGACTTGCTACATTTCTGCCAGCCTCCCTCTTCCCAAAGCAGTGACTATCTCTTACCTCAGCTGTAGACAACACCTTATGTTATAACAACAGGCAATAAATTAATACCACTGACTTCATTTACATCAAGTTTTCTATGGAGACACGAGCAATTTGCAAATTCACAATCACAGGTTGTTCAATTTTTGTTTACAATTGTTCTTTCTTAGCTTTTACTCAACCATTTATATCCAGGGGTTTGTCTAGATTCTAAATACCACCCAATGGTTCTTTCGAAAGGAACTGGTCCCCTTCTCCATTCCTAACCCTACGTTCCCCCAACGAAACACATCTAGATCTAATACCACAATGTTCTCAAGAACTTCCTCTCATCCTACCTACATCCCAACGAAACACATCTAGATCTAATACCACAATGTTCTCAAGAACTTCCTCTCATCCTACCTACATCCCAACGAAACACATCTAGGAGACCTTCGGCTTCAGGAGGGTCTTTCCCCTCTGTAAAGGCAAGTTTGTCTTTCTTCACATGGCCGACAGAGTCCTAGGATTACCAGCCAAAGGCCAGGGAAAAACGGGCCTCACTGTCTTTTCAAACCCCTGTCACTCTTTGTTCAACATAAATTTGTATGTACATTGATACAGAGGCAGGGGCCAGGGGCAGAAAATGGAGATCGGGGGGAAAAAAAAAAAAAAAAAAAAACCCTTTGCAAAATGATTTAAATTTTATTCCTACAGTTTTTGTTTTGACCACAAATGTTCCCACATAAAGATAAAGAACAAGTTCTCTTGTGAAACAAAAGATTTAGAAAAATAGAACATAAAACCTGGAAATGTAAACAACTTTTACATGCTCGGAAACTTCCTCAGGGTACAACTTCTCACTTTTGGTGAAAAGATGTATAAATAGAAACATCATTCCTGAATTAATGATTCTTTCCAGGGAAGAAATGGGCTGGTTTTCAAGTTTGGTCTTTCCCAGTGACTCACCAGATGATGTGTAATTGTGCTATACGAGATGGCTTTTTCTTTAACATATCAAAACACGTACCATTTTAAAGTTAACTATCTTTGTGTCCTGTGATTACGCCAAGAAGTAGTGATTGCAGATGAAGCTCAGGATAGGAAGGAGGTCGGTTCGGGAGAGATCAGCCACCGGCTGCGTTCCCTGCATTAAGTTACGGACATTGAAATGATAAATGCTTCTCGGCTGTTGTTTTAGTGCCTTCCTTTGGTAAACCCCGTTTGATTGGCATGAACAGTATTAGGTAAAACAGACTGAAGCTGCAGTGCCAATATTTTCGTGACTATTTTGCAATCGGCGTTAATCAATGAGATGGGACTGTAATTGCTGCAATTTCCCGTGTCTCTTCCTGGCTCCAGAATCACAGATCTAATAGCGCTCCTAAGAGTTTCTGACAATCTGCTATTCACAAATGCTGTATGAAATATACTACATGAAACTGTACCCCAGCACTCCATCTTTTTTTCAAACTCCTCCTAGAATCCTGAAGTCCTGGGGTGCCAGGGCCCCACAAGAAAGCCGTCTCTCCACATTCCTCCCCAAGCTCCCCGGTGGAATGTCTCCTTGAAAGCCATGTTGGGATTTTGGCCTCATGGCCTCATCACATTTCATGAATTCAACTTCATTTTGGAAATTTTTCAATCACTTTGGTGACACTGACAATTTTCCATTTCATTATAATGCTACAAAATTCAAGCACCTGCTTTGCTTTTCAAAATGTAAATCTACTGAAAAATCAGAGAAAAAGCAGGTGTTCTACCTTAATTGACAGAATTGAATCTCCTATCAGAAAACAAGCCTCCAAATCAAAACAGAGAGTCCAAAGTACCCGCCGAGGCTGGGGAATGAGGCTGGAGCCCATCGCTGAAGTCGATTTGGGGCACCATAAAGATGCCTTCCTGGAAGACAGGTTTTAAGCCTAAGGAACAACAGGGTGTTAGATCAGAAATGAAACAGAAGCGACTCCTCCATGCCTAAAAGAAGAATCCAGTGAAACATGGACATCAAGGGCGCACAGGGTGCCCCTTCAGGGTATTTGTGTCTGAGATGCGGGGCTGTCAGTGACCTTCAAGCAAACTGAGCTTGGAATCAGGTGCCGAAATTCTATTCCATGGAGGAAAACGCTTCCTGGAAAACTTAATTGTGCTTTTAACTTTTTTCACCCCTTAAATTCACAGAAGACTCTGTACGACTTTAAGAAGCTTTTTCCTATCCTAATTCCCTGGCAATCTCCTCTTGCGAATGTCAGTGTTATTCAGCCTGACTAACCCCAGCAATTTCATCTTTCAGTGATGTTCTGCTCTCAAACTGCCAAACAAAGATTCTTCTATTTCATTATTCAAAATATTAAGTGAAGCTCAAAAGCCACAATGATAGACTTTGGGGTAAGGAAATATTGCTCTGTCTGTCAAAAAAGCTGCAAGTTATTTCATTACATAAAATAGTACTTAGGGCATCTAAACCATCAATTCTCGAAGAACAGAAAGGGTATGGCTAAATCAAATCCCAATCATCCATTTTCATCAAATGCATGCTTCATCACCCATCAACCATTTTACCAGAACTTAAAAAAATAATGTAATTAACTACTCTAATTTTATTTCTCCAGCTGCTGTTCCTATTTGGGTAAAGTTGCTAACGAATAAACTTGGTGAAAATACTGACAAGTCAGAAAGGAATGGAAATCGATGTGCAATTCACAACTGTATAATTTCTACCTGAATAATTTAAAGTTAAGTGTAACTTTTTCCCACACGAGGCATTTGTATTTCTAGCCTTGTCAGAGCAGAATATTTTCATGTTTGTTAAGGACAAGAAAGGAGTCAGAAAATGCTGCAACATGGCTGGCACCACGCAGGAGCTGGACTCAGAGTTTATTCACCCTGAACTGGTAAACATTTAACCTCTGTGTTTCAGTTTCAACTGGGAGAAAAAGGTGGTATCATACTTACCTTGCCAGTTTATGGTAAAGATCAGGACATTGCCCAAGGGATGCATATTATGTGTTGGGGACTCAGGAAGGACACATCCCTGCTTCCTACCCAAACCATAGCTGCGACAAATGTATGTATTGAAAATCGTCCCTACCAAAAATGGGCTTTGCAAGTGTCAATTTAAAACTAAGTCAGTAAACCTAAACCTATATATGCCAACATCCCAAATTCCATAATAACAGCTGCGGATGCCCCGTCTACAAGAGGCAGGGGCAGGGCAGCTCCAGGGTGTCACCATGCCCTGGGCTTACCCCCTTTAGAAATAGGAAATCACCACCCCCCACCTGACAAGCAGAACTACCAAGAGGCTTTGAGGCTGGACCCCTAATAAAGAAACCATTTGTCAATGCTTATGTAATTTGCACCAAGCAGACTGTGATTTCCAGTCCTACAGTATCTCATCCCGGTGCTGTTGACAACACCTGATCAATGGTCCTTGCAAAGCTGGCACGTGCCCTAGGGGACATTTAAAATGAGCTGGGCTGCTTTGGACTGTCCCGACAGCTGGGCTCGCTCTGGCACTTGACCATAGGGACCCAGGATATTAAATGTCCCTCAGTGTCCGCCGAGTCACATGAGCAAGACCTGCCCCTGTTCTTGTGTGACTTCCAAATACTCTATGAGACATTCATGTAAGTGCAGGTCTAGGCAGAATTCTTCATCTCAATGTGCACCAAATTTTTCAGAAAATCAACTACCAGGAGAGGTAAGGGGAAATTGCATTTGGCTTTGACTGAAAACTGACAGTGGGTTGCTTACCATCTCGGGAAAATCAGCAGCAATTCTGTGTGGTGTTTGGGTCCGCAGGGAGGTGCACCTCCATGGGTCCCCTGGATCCTCACAGGGAACCGACCCAAAGCCTGGTGTTGCACTGACCTCTCATTCCAACCACACCTTCTGCAGAGCTGTGCCAAGCATTTATATGGGAAAATACGCATGATTTTATGTAAATTACCTTCCTTTTCTCTTTTATAATAGAGTTAGGGCATTATGTTGTTGTTGTTGTTTTGAAATTATATGTGCAGGTTTATTATTTAAATTTATTTTAATTGAAAATAAAAATTGTATGTATTTATTATGTACAACATGCAGTTTTGAAGTACATATAGATTGTAGAATGGCTAAATTGAGCTAATTAGCATATGCATGCCCTCACATATTCATCTTTTTTTGTGATCAAAATGGCATAGATAAAATCTATTCTCTTAGCAATTTTCAAGAAAACAATATGTTGTTATTTACTACATAATACACCTCTTAAGCTCATTCTTTCTTTTTAACTTAAATTTTGTGTTCTTTGATCAACCTCTCCCCATTCCTGCCCTCACAATAACTCATATAATAACACACATAGGTCAATGCTATGATAATCTCTGTTTTACAAATGTGAAAAGGGAGACGCAGTTAAGCTTTGGTTCCCAAAAATGCACCTTCACCTGGGGCTGGGGAAGGTTAAGTTTTAGCCATGCAGGAAAAGCAGGGCTTAGCACAGGGGCACAGTGGCCCCCATGTCTGCTAAGGCAGCGGTGCCACAGAGCCACGCATTGCTCACTGTGTGTCCTATGGCTGGTGGGACAGCCACTCTCTGGCTTTAGTTGTCCCACCTATAACTGGGAATGGAGACAGCTACACAGCAAACATAAACTGAGCAGAGCATGCCACACACAGGCGCCGCAGTCCAGGGCTTTTCTCTATTGATTGAATTAAGACTCACAAGCACCCTGGGAGGCAGGCAGTATGAATTTCCTGATTTTACAAATATGGAAACTGAGTGGGAGAGAAGTAAATAAGTTAATGGGGTAGCTGTGCAGATGACCTTATAAAATGCATGAAGCAATGCTTAGTGCTGGGCTGGCTCACCCGTTACAATGCATCTTATCCTAGCTTTGACGGCATCACTGCCTCCCATTCTGAGGCCTGGCTTACCCTGTTCCACACAGGCTGGACGTATGACTTCATTTTCAAGCCTGAATTTTTCAGGGTGTGATAATTACCCACCCTGGGATTTTGGAATTGCCTTGTTTACCTCTCAGAGCAGGGCAAGGATCCACTCATTGAAAGCCCATAGCAATGTGCCTGGCACCTGCCAGAAACGCGATGAGTTGGAATCACAGTGACTGTTGTAGCTTCCATGGCCGTGCTCATCTTGGAGCAGGTGCTAACCCCTAGCATTGGCCGAGTAGAAATATGCAAACCCCATGGCTTGCTTTCCATCCTTCAAGACAGCCCAGAGAGGAAAGAGGCCAGCACTCGACATTCTGATGTTGGCTAAAACAAGCCTTGATTTTCAATGATACCCATTGTTTACTAAGTGCCTCCTATGTGCAGTGTCAGGGGAGGCTTGGAAAACAAATGACATTATTAATATCTGTCTTTATGCAAAAAAAAAAAAATCACCTTTGGAAAAAACAGCAGCATAGACTGAACTTGTTTTGACTTGAGAATATGAAGGCACACTGGGTGAGTTAATCACGTTTCTTTTCTTGCTATGATTTACTATGAGCCCTAATTTACATCATCGTTCAGAGGGAATCCCTATTTTACACAATCATATGAACACCCCTGTTCCCACGGCCCTGCTAAAAAACCCCTCCAGACACACCCTGGCAAGGATGAACAACTGCACATTCACTCTGCACGGAAGGAGCGTTGCTGTTTTCTACTGGCACTAAAAAGAGGAAGGTGCGGAAACAGTGTCCTGTGAATTCCATCCAGAATTCACTTTGCTACCTTAAGGGCGATGACGATTCAATCCACGGATTAAAGACTGCTAGGTTGCTTTCAAGAATCATTTTTAGCTCATTCTGTATCTCATTGTATTTCCCAATCTGGCACCGTGAACCATAAATAATCCTATCATTTATTAATTACATTTCCTAACCTAGTCAAGAAGAACCCTGCAGTGTGGAGCAGCGAATCATGAATGAATGGTTCATTGAAAAGCAACTCTTATTGCCAAGTAGTTGTAAATTAGGGTGTGATAATTACCCACTTTAACCTTTTTAAACAGGTTCCTCTAAAAAGCTCCAAGATGGATGTTTTATTATAGCAACTTTGACCTCCAACACACGACAACACAATTAGTTTTGCACCCTGACAAAGGGATGCTTTGATTAAAATCTGGTATACCACATTATTACGAGGTATTATCTGCATAGGTATTGAATGTGGGTGGACACACACGCACGCATTATACATATACAATATTCAGATATTACGTCCCACATCTATTTGAACTATAGATCTAGCCAAGTCATAAATAATGAATAAGTGAGAACTGTAATTACAGAAAAGGAGCCAGTTCCATCATCATAAACCATTATGAGTGGCGCTCCTGTGGAATGTGCTGTCCCCTGCATCCTAACCCCACTGAACATCTCAGCTAATGCCACACAAAGTGCAGAGACGCCACAATGCAATGGGATCTGCTCAGCCCACGCATCACAACCAGGACCCAACACTGCCTTTCGGAGGCCGAGAGTCCCATGGTCCAGTGTAGACAGGATTGAAGTCACAGCCTTCCAGAGGCCCAGAGGCCCATCATCCAGTGTAGACAGGACTACAGTCCTGAGACCCCATGGCACTCAATCTCAATGCTTTTTCGAATCCTCCCCCTGCCTTCACTTCACTGGGTTGCCTCATCCTTGACAAAGTGTTGTGCTCACTTCCAAGCCCAGGGCAGGAGAGCTAGTGCCTCCATTCCTTCAGCCGCCTCGGTTCCCCAACCCCACTCCCCACACCACACTCTGCCCCACATGTACTTACACTTTGCTTAAAAACCCTCCCCCAAGGCCTACTATTTATTTTATGAAATGGTGAAATCAAAGCAGAACATGCTAAAGCCCTGTGGAATAGGAGTGAGAGGAAATCAGTCTACGGAGGGCCCCAGGAGGAGAGGGTTCCAGAGGAGGAGGACTGAGATGAGAGCCTGCAGGAGCTGAGGGCCACCCCTAGCTCTTCCAGGAGCAACGCGTGGCTTCAGGGTAGGTCCTGCTCAGCCAGCCCCAGAGCCACTCGAGACCTCCTGTCTGGTCTTCTCTTACTAAGAGGGGAGGATTGGGTTTGTTTTGTTTGTTTTTAGGAAGTCAAAGGAGGGCTTGAGTTTCATAGCCTTTAGCTGAATGATAGGTGTATTTGCCCGTTTTCACATTGCTATGAAGAACTACCTGAGACTGGGCAATTTATAAAGAAAAGAGGTTTAATTGGCTCACAGTTCCACAGCCTGTACAGGAAGCAAGGCTGAGAGGCCTCAGGAAATTTACAATCATAGTAGAAGGTGAAGGGGAAGCAGGTGCATCTTACGTGGCTGGAGCAGGAGGAAGAGAGCAAAGGGGGAGGTGCCACACACTTGTAAACAACCAGATCTCCAGGTAACTCACTCACTATCATGAGAAGAGCAAGGGGGAAATCTGCCCTCATGATCCAGTCAGTTCCCACCCAGCCCCTCCTCCAACATTGGGGATTACAATTCCAGTTGAGATTTGGGTGAGGACACTCAGCCAAACCATATGAATAGGAGAAAAAATCCAAAAACTGAACAAATGTAGTAGGAGCGTGAGTTGAAAACCAGACATGATACAAGAAAGTAAGCACCCAGGGGAGCCCCAGCTTTCGCTGGGCACAGAGTGCAGCAGGCTGAGAAAAATCGCACCTAGCTCTCCGGAGGGTTGAACGTGGTACCATCACCCAAACATAGGAAAATGCCCTCCTGACACCTCACCCATGGTCAACCCTGTGTCAGGAGAAACCGAGGCCGGCCCTTGCACGCGAACGCTGAGGCCGAGGCAGCCGCGGACCCGCAGGCGCAGGAAGAGCGCAGGCACCCAGGGCCGGCCGAGGCACCCCTCAGACTTCCCTGTTCGGGAAAGCAACTTGGGAAAGTATTAGGAGCCTTGACCGTGTTCGTATCTCCTGTCACAGCAGCTGCACTTCTGAAGAATCACTCTTAGAAAATAATCCTTGATTCAAAGCGGTTCACTGCATGATGATTATAATACCACAAACCACGTTAAGCGACTGAGTGCCCAGTCATAAAGCTGGGATGCGGGAATTCCACTGCAAGGACATCCAGAAAGTTCTCCTGTCACTGCAGCATTGCTGACCGAGAGCTTTAGTGACGTGGGAAGACGTCTCCTGGAATGCGTTCATTCCATAACGCTCTAAGAAGGAACCAGGACACCAAAGCGAGGATCTTGGCACTGCAGCGTCACAATCCCAGAAAGAGAAACAGACCCTTACTCTAGCTGGATGCTGCAGCCGCGTCCACCATCACCGCGGAGGGCTCCTGCCAAGTCATACTTCATTGGTGCCATAACCAGAATTACATTTAATATAAGAAAATAAGTTTTATTTTAAAAAGGGATCACGTACGTCTATAAGCAAAAGACCCAGAAGCAGCCATTGGATACATTTTTACCCTTCAACTTTTGACGTTAACAAAAAGCACAGTTGTTAGGCAAATGTATTACCAGACCATTCACAAGGATTTTAGCAGCAACATCTATGCAGATAATACCTTATAATAATGTGGTATAGCAGATTTTAAACAAAGCATTGCCTTGTCAGGATGCAAAACTAATTGTGGTGGTGTGTGTTGGAGGCCAAAGTTGCTGTAATAAAACGTGTGTGGTGGCACAGCTATGAGGCACACCGAGTTGACTGCTCTGCAGTCTCTACGTGAATGTGGGTGTGCTTCTATGCATATGTTTGTGTATACGCATACTTCTGTGTGTTTATCTCTGCTAATGTTTATCACTGTATATATACATTGTATATATATATAATATATGTATGTGTATATGTTTATGTGCATGCATTCCAGATTCTTCCCTCAGCTTCCAGCTACATAATTTCAGAAACTAAGCTTTCCATCTACATTTGTGATTTCATTGCCTGGGTAATTGATATGGTTTGGATTTGTGTCCCCACTCAAATCTCATCTCAAATTATAATCCCCAATGATAGAGGAGGGACCTGGTGAGAGGTGATTGGATCATGGAGGCAGGTTTCCCCTTCCTGTTCTGGTGATGGTGAGTTCTCACGAGATCTGGTTGTTTAACAGTGTGTAGCACTTCCCCCCCTTCACTCTCTTCCTCCTGCTCTGGCCATGTGGAATATGTACCTGCTTCCCCTTTGCCTTCTGCCCTGATGGTAAGTTTTCTGAGGCCTCCCCAGCCATGCTTCCTGTTCACTTGTGGAACTATAAGTCAATTAAACCTCTTTTCTTTATAAATTACCCAGTTTCAGGTAGTTCTTTATAACAATGTGAGAACAGACTAGTACAGTAATGGTATTTACCACTGAATGAATTGGAATTTTAAAAAAACACAAAAAGTTAAAACCTAAATAGTTGTACTAGTCCTGTACAGGTTGATATAGTCTACTTAATTTTTTCAATTTTGAAATAATTTTTATACCTACTGCTTAAAAAATGCATTACTGAGGATTTGGAAGTTTATTCTGTTGATATTTTGATATGATGGTAAGGTTAACTAACATGTAAGGAATTCTTTGTCTCCATGTCTAGAACGAGGGCACTGAAGGGAATGCCTTCTGGTATAAAAATCCACTGGAACTTTGATTAAACTTTTTTCAATATTGTTACTTTTGACTTAATTAAAGCACAGAATCTCCAGTCTAAAGGAACATTTTGAGAAAGTTTAAAGACAACAAAATAGAAGAATTTGCAATGGAATAAATATATTTTTAGCCTAAACAGCAGTCGACATTTCAGACAACACTATTATATCATCAGTAGCTTTCTTCTTTACCCATCGGGGGGTCTGTAATTATGTCCTAATTCATATTTAATTGTTTCATCTGAAGACTATTATCTCATTTCTTCATGATTGTCTTATTCTGGCTGTTTATATTTTTTCCTATTCACAATGTCATAATTTTCAGACTAAAATATTGAGCTTAGAAAATATTAGTTTTGTTATAGTTGATATATGTATATGATTTAATTTTAACTTTTAAGAAAGTCAAAATATAATAAGAAATGTCTTGTGTCTTAACTATAGATTCCATCTGAATGCTTTAAAATGTCATCTCGCATAGGGTATGTATAGCTATAGTTCCTTGTATAGCAAATATTAAACACTTTTTTACAGGGTATGCTGTTTAACTACTATTATAAATATTTCCAAATAAAAGAATAGGAGAAATTGACAGACACCCTATGGAAACTATAGTTTCTTGTGCATACCAGAAAACTAAAACCCAGCATTTCCCCTGAGAAGTCAAAGCTCAGTTGAAATAGCCTTCTTCTTTGGTAAGTCGTCATTTCAAAATTGTAACGTGAATATTTTTATACAATCATTTTGTGAAATGCAGAAGGACCATTAGCCCACAGTTTGACCTTTGTTTAGACCTAACACTGGAGGAAAGTGAGTTTCAATGAGGGAGAGAATTGCTGCCTTCTGGGTGAGAAAGTTTGATGAAGAGGGAGTGTTTCCTTTCGGGTTCTGGAGCACTGGCTGAGGCTGAGGTCATGGGACTGATCCACGCAAATTCATCTTTACTTCAGAAAACAACTCAAAATGATTCTTATTGATAAGTGAGTGCCAGAAATGAACTCAATTGATAAGTGAGTGCCAGAAATGAACTCAATGTTACTTCAGAAAACAACTCAAAATGATTCTTATTGATAAGTGAGAACATTGAAAGAAGAGGTTACCGAAGCCGCATTCTGGTAAATGTTCTGCACTGGGAGACAGAGGGTCAGGAGAGCCCTTTGGGGCAGTGTGTGACAATTTCCAGGTTGCAAATACTCCCAGACTGGCTGATTTCAGGCTAGCATTGTGACATTCTGAAATGCCAAGGAGAGGAAAGGAGAGGGAAGGAGAGGAAAGGAGAGGGAAGGAGAGGAAAGGAGAGGGAAGGAGAGGAAAGGAGAGGGAAGGAGAGGGAAGGAGAGGGAAGGAGAGGGATGGGGAGGGAAGGAGAGG
>NW_016804423.1:4514972-4521844 GCF_001698545.2 Rhinopithecus bieti | reverse complement strand
GAAAATGTGGCACATATACACCATGGAATACTATGCAGCCATAAACAAGGATGAGTTCCTGTCCTTTGTAGGGACATGGATGCAGCTGGAAACCATCATTCTCAGGAAACTATCGCAAGGACAGAAAACCAAACACTGCATGTTCTCATTCATAGGTGGGAACTGAACAATGAGAACACTTGGACACAGGATGGGGAACATCACATACCAGGGCCTGTCGTTGGGTGGGGGGAGGGGGGAGGAATAGCATTAGGAGATATAACTAATATAAATGACGAGTTAATGGGTGCAGCACACCAACATGGCACATGTATACATATGTAACAAACCTGCATGTTGTGCACGTGCATCCTAGAACTTAAAGTATAATTTAAAAAAGGAAAAAGATGAGTTCTTAGAAATAAATAACTGAAATTAAAAATATATGACTGAAATTAAATTTTTAACAAAAAATTTTATTACAGAAATTAGAGCAAAAGTCAACAAGATGCAAAACAGAGACAAAATTTTAAAAATTAAATGATCTATACAAGAGAGATACTATTTGATTAGTACAAGTTCCAGAGAGAATGAACAAAGAAAACGTCAATGAGGAATTTATAAAAGAATTCAGGACAATTTTCCAGACCGAAGAATGTGAGCGCCTAGGCTGCAAAGGTTCACCCACATATAAATAATAGAAATAAGAAAGACCAGAGTTGTACAGCTTCTAGGTACTAAGAGTAAAAGAAAACCCTTTTCAAAAGCTTCCAAGGAAAGTGGGGAGAGGAAGAGTCCATCACAAAGGACCAGGAGTCACAATGGCCTGACATCACCCCACCCCGGAGTCTCCACAACGAGGACCACACCTTCAAAACCCGATGGAAACTACTCCTGATTTAGCTGTCTATCCCCAGCCAAACCCGCAATTCAGCATGAAAGTAGGAAGTAAGATCATGATTTAAATTGCCATTTTCCATATGCGCCTTCTACAGAAAGTTAGTGAAGTCTCTAATTCACCAAAAGGCAGCAAAACTGTGAGTGGATGAGACAGCGTCCGCTTGGTTTTATCTAAAAGTTACCAGACACGCTTCCAGTGACAACTACAGCCTCAGTCCCATTGTCCCAACAAAGGCAGATCAAAGAAATGAGGTCAAGGGCATTGAGTGGCTCAACCATCCTGGGATGCTCTGGGAAGGGGTGTCCACAGTGACAGGGCTGGTCCAGAAGGGACAGCGTCAGTCCAAGAGGACGTGATGGTGTCACTGAGAAGGGATGAGAGGGCGAGTTGATCTAATATTTTGTATTTAAATTACAAGAATTTAAGGAGGAATTCATAAAAAGTATGCAGGAACCTAAGCAAATGGAATAAAACAATTCCTAACTCCAGGGAAAACAAAAAGTTGTATAAGGAAAAACCTCAATCATTAGCTGTTACAAGACCTGGCATAAATGGTAGGTAGAAGTAAAGACTATAAATAATATAAAGACAGTGTATCAATGTGACAAGTCACCAACAATCCACATGGTGTGGCCCAAGGGTCATAGCTTCATCTAAAAGTTATCAGAGACACCTCAATGACACCTGCAGCCTTGGACCTGTCACCCTAACAAAGGTCTTTACCGGCAGGCACCGCTGCCCTCTTTAAAGGTTCTGTTATTAGCCTTTTTGCTGAAATCACACAGAGTTATGAGCCTTAATCTAAAGGAGTTAGTTTGTTTTGGTGACACACAAGCTACTGGGACAGTCCTTTGAGGGGATTTTTGAAAAGGGCAGAGGAATTTGAGAGCTCCTCAGATGCCATCAGGAATTCTTCTCTGTGAAACCCATGCTCCGGATGTTCAAATTAGCAGCCATCTGGAATGCCACATCTGCCTCTGCTTAGGCGAGGAATAATGAAACCTATAGTCATGATAAAGATCATTCTTGCTTTTCCTTGTGTAGGAAAGAAGGAATGCTACCAGCTGAACTCACACACAAACCCATGTGCCGGGGCCAACAGGTCAGGTGATACTTCAACAGCATCCAAAGAAAGTAGTAAAATTAGCAACCCTACAAATGAAATGTTGACTCCAGGGACCTAATGTTTTAGCTGGGGAAATAAATCCCCATGAAGCTAGCTTTCCAAAACAAGATTTTAAAAGGTCCATAAAATTACCACACTCCTCTCTGAATGGATTCCCAGGGAGCCCCGGGCCCCCGACAACCTCCCCTCCGTTGTGACATTTCTGTTGCGAGGCTGTGTTGCCACTGCGCGTCATCACGTGTTGATGGAGGCATCGCGATGCAACAGCCGAGTATCGGGTCCGGCCTTCTTCAGCTCTCTGTTGTCTCCATCACCTCCCCCGGGGGCACTGTGACATTTCTTTTGTGCGGCTGTGTCGCCACAGATTGATGGAGGCATCGCAATGAAACAGCCAAGTATGGGGTCTGGCCTTCTTTGGCTCTCCGTTGTCTCCGTCACCTCCCCTGTGGGTGCATGGGACGGGCTGTGAAGGGTTGTCTCAGTGTGCGGCAGGGAGTCAGGGCATCCAAAGGTCCAAGGGGACTTGCTGAGTGACCTTGGTCAAGGCAATGGAGCCCACTGTCTTGGTTTTTCACTTGCCTGGGCAGGTAGACACACTCGGGAGGAGGTAGCAAAAATGATTCCTGAGCTTAAGTCAGCTATTACAAGGCTGTGTCTGGTTCTCTAGCTCTGGAGACGCCCAGTGCATAAGACCCCCGGTTTAAAGAGAATGCCGATGGAGTTTGGCTGCCAGACCTTTTCTCCTAGGTTGCAGCACTGGTGGAGCGGAGAGTCATCTGGAGGAGGAGGAGAGCTGACGTCAAGTGCGTATGAGCGCACACCTTCTCTCTCAGGTCCTGGGTTCCTTTCTGAACCATGGATGAGAAAATGAGAGGAGTAAACAGGACCGATTTCAAACTTTCTGCCTAACTATCATGGCAAAGAGAAGGAAGTCATCCCCTGGAGTGATGACCTAGCTTCTTCAGAACTTTCTTGGAATGAGAAGAAAATTTAATCCATGGTTATTAAATGGACTATTACTAATTATATTATTAAAATAGAAGAGTCCATCTTTATTGTAATTTTTTCCTGGGAGACAGGTGAAGCATCTTCCAGTGAAGAAGACGTGACAGCCGCGGGGGCACAGGCATCTCTGTACCTGCAGGACTTGGCTCTGTAGCCAGCAGTCAGAGCCCTGGCAGAGCCAATGTGGTATCTGAGGCCACAAAGGTCTCAGTCAACATTCATCATGGTTGGCAAGACTCACAAAAGAAGAAATCTGAGTAGAAGATGTGTGGTTATAGGAAGGATTCGGGGAGCACCGTTCATGATTGAGACCACTGACTTTTAAATTACGTTCAACTCTAGTTTAAATTTATGTGACCCCAGCACAACATGATTTTGCTCTGGAGACAGTGTTGAGGCCAGAAATTAATTCTCCCTAGTGGACTGTCAAAGTGAGTATATAAAAGATAGAGTAAGTCAGTTGGCCCAACAGTGAACGCTGCTTGACTCAACCTGTTGCATTATTTTTCATTACCATTATGTATTATCTGATCTCTGCAAGTACTCAACATAGATGTAACTTTAAAAATAATTCAGTTATCAAATATATTCAAAATAATAGAACAGTCATTGTTTCCAAATAGTATACTAATAGTAGTTCATTGAAATGATCCACATTTGAACCACGTTCAAATTAAAAGAGGCTTTGCAGACATCTCAGTGTATCTATAATAAAAGAGAGGCAGGGCTTCTCCCAGGGAGAAAGATGAAACCTCAGACTAATGAGGAATCTTTGTTTGTTTCCCCATGATGAATTTCATTTTTATGGTGACAAACAGGAAAGCCTGTCTGTGATACCAGGATAAACATCCAGTAAATATGACAGTCCATTGGCTTTCATAGTTTCCAGATTTCTTTCCCAAAACGCGTGTGGCTGAGATGATGTGATTTAATGCTGTTGACAATTTTAGAGCAAAAAGAAAGGTTTCCACATAGAGAGAGGTGTTGTCGCACGGTCTAGTGGGCAGGACAGGAGCATGTCTCTCCCCAGCATCTCAGCGCCTGCTGTACGCAGGGATTGTGACTTTCTGATGAGATGTGCACTCACTTGCACTGGTACATCTAAGAATCTCAGCACCTGCTGTATATAGGGATTGTGACTTTCTGATGAGACGTGCACTCACCTGCACTAGTACATCTAGTCTTATTTCACTGAAAAGTCTAGAGTTTCTTTTAAACTATCAGCAAGGAGTTAAACATGGAAATCCAGGAGGAGCCCTTTACAGAAAGACATCAGCCTGAATGCCATGGCCTGATAACTTATAAATCATTAACTTAACGCTGAAGGTATTAAGTTAATAAATGCCTTATTAAAAGATGATTCCGTTTTCACCGGTCATGAACTCTTTTTCACTTTTATTTTTTTGAGATGGAGTCTCACTCTATCACTCAATCTGGGGTGCAGTGGCATGATCTCGGCTCACTGCAACCTCTGCCTCCGTGGTTCAAGTGATTCTCCTGCCTCAGCCTCTTGAATAGCTGGGATTACAGGTGCGTACCACCTCGCCCAGCTAATTTATGTAATTTTAGTAGGAACAGAGTTTCACCATGTTGCCCAGGCTGGTCTCAAACTCCTGACTTCAGGTGATCCCCCTGCCTCGGCCTCCCAAAGTGCTGGAATTACAGGCGTGAGCCACCATGCCTGGCCTGCCATGAATAGTTAAGGCTATCCCCAAATTTATTAATTACATTGCCACAAATCTAGAATGTTCCAGGTGTGGTTTCTGCCAAATGAACTTCCTCTTTTTGCATTTGCCTGTTGACCAATGAATGCATCAGGTCATCAGTAATTCAAGCCCCCCTGGACTTTGTGTAAGCAGAATGCGTTTCTGTGGGCCATGCCATCCATGATTTCTTATGCCAGTGTTCTCATCCTCAATTCACATTTCTAAGGCATTTCTCACACAGGGAAGGGTCCTTTCCTGATCCACCCGGGCTTCATCCAGGTGACTTTCAAATGTTTCCCACCTAAGGAGGATCAGGAGCACCCCACCTGCCGACTGAGGCCAAGGAAGCACAAGACATGGGAGACATAAGGAAGGCAAGGGACTCCTCGCCACTTCTGTTATTCTCTGTCTTCCTCACTCTCTCTCTGCCTCTCTATTCCCTCATCTCTCTCTCCCCCTCCTCTTCTTCCCTCTCCTCCAGCCCCTTGTCTTTACCTCCTGCATCCAGCTGCATGAAGTTGTGCTCCTGCGTCTTGGTCAGTCACTGCAATGGTTTCCAGGCCTGTGTTCCTGGCTCCAGACACTTCCCCTGAGCCCCTCCCCACGTGCTACCATCACTGGAGCAACTTTCCTGGAAATAGGATTCGGATGCCTCAAAGTTGACTGCAGATCCTCCTGCCTCTTCCAGCCGACCCCTGCTGGGCTTCCTCCCACCCACTCCACTTTGCCACAGAGTCACCCTCCACCCCACTGGCCCTGTCTATCACTCACACAGTTCCGTTTCTTCCCCACCACAGAACTTACTTGTGTTCCTGGACACACCACATTCACTCCTGACCCCTGGGAGGTTGTCTCTCCGCTAGGAAGTCCATTCCACACCCGCCAGGAACAGACCCAGCCCTCCTCCCCCGAGCCCTCCCAAGGCCACGCCTGCCCCATCTCCCTCACTCCCCTGTAATCATGCTGTGACCTCGGGGCTCCTTCTGACCTCTAAACTTGTCCTTTCTGTCACTGGTTGCACACTACACCATATCCCCGCTGGATGTACAGAGTGATGAGATGCCATCCCCACTGGGTGGCCAAGTTCGTGCCAGGGATGGAGACGGGCTCTGTTAATGTGGGCAGCAAGAAGGGAACAGCAGAGGCTGAGACTGAGCCTGGATCTGTTCTGGGGGTGTCCATCTGAGCATGCACGGAAGGAAAGCATTTGTGCTCGGAATGGATTCCCAAAGAGACCATTTGCTCACTTTTTCGGCTGGTGTGAAATGTTTTGAATATTTTGAAAGATGCTCGGAGGCCACACCTTGCTGACTGGCAACAAATGTGTGGTGTCCTCAGCGAAGATGGTTCAAAAGCAGCTGTCATGACGTGGCACTGCTCCCCACCAACACACCAATTAAATAAACATAATTCCCTACCATCTAGTTCACTGTTATTAGGTAGGACATGGATGGAGCCCTGAGTGTTTGGTTGTCTTCTAACTTGGATGGAGGCTTCACAGCCTGAATTTTGACCAAGCCATGGGCACATTTTCCTTACAAAATAAGTAATACTTATGTCCAGTTAACATGCTACACACTAAGTATGTGGTGTGATGTCAGGGCCCTGTGTGTTCTAAGCATAAGAAGGGCCAGCTCTGGATTGCTTTTGGAGCAGTGCCTATGCCTTCACATTCATTACTTCATTTGATATCATAACATTCATTTTCCACATGAAGAACGGAGGTCCAGAGAAGGTAGTGCCTCTGCAAGCTCACACAGCTGTGGAGAGCAAATTTGGAGGCCCCCCGCCTTCTGCTCACAGACTCACGCCCTCTCCACCATCGCATAGCCCCTACACAGTATCAAGCCCCACTGCAGGCAATGCAGCTTTCTCTAGTCCACAGTTGACCAAGCCACTCCTGTTTCCAAGCCCTTCTGCCGACCCTGTTCCAGGAAGTGCCTCCTACACGATGCCCAGACAGGAAATTGCCAGGCAGAGTCGCTTCAGCTTCCAGGCTCCAGGTTGGAGGGAGGGAAACTCAGCCATAGGCAGCCATGAGCACGTGAATGACAAAGTCACCAGCTCACCCACCTGGGCTGTCTGAGTGTCAGCTGAGCTGGGGAGGTAAGCATTTAGAAAATGTACCCTTAGGCAAAAATCCACAGGTGTACTT
>NW_016804423.1:4506969-4512166 GCF_001698545.2 Rhinopithecus bieti | reverse complement strand
GCCATTCTCCTGCCTCAGCCTCCCGAGTAGCTGGGACTACAGGCGCCCGCCACCTCGCCCGGCTAGTTTTTTGTATTTTTAGTAGAGACGGGGTTTCACCGTGTTAGCCAGGATGGTCTCGATCTCCTGACCTCGTGATCCGCCCGTCTCGGCCTCCCAAAGTGCTGGGATTACAGGCTTGAGCCACTGCGCCCGGCCAGGTGTACTTATTAAGAGGATGTCCTCAGACCAAGAAAACAGTATCAACCTCACCCAGCCTGCATGTCCTTTGCCACCAGGGACAAGAAGGAATGAAATACCTGGCCTTAGGGGCTTCATCATCCCATGCCACAAGCACTCAAGTGGGGACAAAACCCATCACACTTGTTGTGACAAGATGTGAGTGTCCGGGCCCTCCTGCCGAGGGAAGCGGGTCAACTGGGACCCGGGTTGACCAGATCCATGCTGTGCTCAGCCTGCTGCTGACCCATCACAGCCTCTCTGACGGGGTGAGCCCTCCAGGTGCACAGTTAACGTGGGATATATTGATCCATTTGCAGGCATCTGGCAGCAGCGACAGGGTAAACCGACAACTCTGTTATTTGACTCCAGGAAGAACGTAACAGGAGCACCTTCAGGAGCACATCAGAAATATTTGAGGACAACACGCCTGGCCCTGGGCCGTATGTCAGGATATTTTCAGGGTATATGAAGTTTGGAGCTGCTGCTTGTAAGTGCATTGACCCCTTCTCACCATTAAACACTAACAGGGACCAGGCTTTTGTCAACAACAATTCCAGGAGGGACTAGACAGCAAGAGAGGGGGAGGAAGGAAAAAGAACGGAGAGCACACGTGTGGAAGGAACAGCGAAGAGGAAAACAGAAGGGAGAGGAGGGCGGGAGCTCAAGGTTGTCAGCGACAGCGACGGGAAAGGAAACGCCTCACCCTCGCAGCAGGAAGCCAGCCCGGTGCCTGGAGGAATCTGGAGAGCCAGCCCCGAATATGCATGGCGCAGGGCCTCAGGGGCTACTGGAGAGCCAGCCCCGAATGTGGAGGGCGCAGGGCCTCAGGGGCTGCTGGAGAGCCAGCCCTGAATGTGGAGGGTGCAGGGCCTCAGGGGCACACAGCTGACGCCTCCTGCAAGATCTCATCCGGGGCCACTCCGAGGATGGCGTTTGGGGTGATGGCGGCAACACTAGCTCCTGTGCCAGGAACTGTTCCCAGTGGCCTCATATCACCAGACGACTGCTTAGGGCCCAACTTCCCACGACGGGGGCATCACTAGGACACCCTCTTCGTCAGCCTACATCCACAGTCACTGGTGACTGCAATCAAAATTAATCATAAAACCCTTACAATGGCCGAATCTCATTCCTCCAGGGCTGGGTGAGAGTGAACATGGGCCTGGGGCCAGTGCCAGGGCCAGTCCACCTCCTGGAAATCACTAATTGATAAGCAGCCGGGCGCCCTGTGACAGACCTCTGTGGAGCAAAAGCTGCTATTCCCAGATTCAATGCAAACCAAGCCTGAGGCCAGGAATTCTGGACAGGCAGTGGAGCATGTGGCCAGGGCGGTTTATTCTGGGGGCCGGCGGAAGGCCAGCCTGCTCCGCCTTCATTCTGGGTTCCTGCGGCCATTCCCCTTCGGTTCCAGGAGCACCCACAGATTGCATATCTGTGGCATCGCCACAAATGTAATGAGCAGAGGAAATTGACGGCAGCTCCAAGTAAATTACAGTTTAAAAGACAAGGGAGGTCCCCAGAGACGGCCAACAAAGGGGAACTCAGCTGACCAGGCCCAGGTAAAATTGAATTGGAAATGTTCACTGCCTGATTAGCATGACAACAGTTCCAGTGTTTAAATTAAAAAAAAAAAAAGTCATTCTCTTTAAATGAAAAGGGGGGCAGAAGCCCATCTTCCCACAAACACAGTTATCTTTAAAAATGTCCAGTCTAAGATAGGTCGGGACTGCGCTCTAAACAACCTTCTGCAGAGAATGGGCTCTTAAATAATCTCCTCTCAATCCTTATGTTTTCCCTTTTTATTTGGACGGGAACTGACCTGTTTATATATGTGCAGACACGAACAGATACACACACAAGCATATATAACATTTTCGCTTTAGGGAGGACTGAAGGTTAGCTTGGCCTGTCGCTGCTAATAATTGAATTCATTTTCCATTTCTTGCTTCCACAGGGAGCCTGGGGTCTCCCTCCCATCGGTGTGGGTCACGCTTTCCCTTCACAGACATATTTCTTCCAGTTTGGTGTGATGGGAACAGCTCTGGTTCTAAATATTAGCTGGGAGTAGGTTTAGCTAGAAGTAACAGCAGCAAAACCCTGAGGGACGAGTGACTTCAACCCAACAAGAGCTTGTTTGTCCTCCCAGGAAGGAGGGCAGAGCAGGAGGGCCAGGGAGGTCCTGGGGCTTCAGAGACCAGGCTGCTCCCTCAAGGGATGCCTCATGACCTGTAATGGCACCTGTCATGCTGGCGCTCCTGATGTCTTTCTGGCTGGTAGGCAGGGCCCAGGGATGAAGAAGGCATTCCATGCCTTTCCAGAGCTGTTCAGGTTTGATCTTACCAGCTAGAAAGCAGGCACGTGGTCGACAGCCACTGCTTCGGAGGCTGGGAAATGCAACCTTTATTGGAAACAGCTCAGCTCAAATTTGGAGTTCTGTGACCCAGGGAGATGGGGAAGTGGACATGGGTGGCCCCACCAGCACACTCTCCTGCAATGTAAGAACTAGAGAACGTTCTCTCATGCTCGCTGAGTGACTTCTGGGATGTGACGCGTTCCACTGGAGCGTCTTCGTATGAAAATGGAAGATGGTCTGCACAGTTCTGAAGCGTTCCCCAGAACCTCTTTCTCAACTGGTGTCCACCCGACCACAGCCGCATCCATGGCCCTCATGTACAGATTCTTCTCCACCACGGAGCTCCATGCCATCTCCTGCCCTCCATCCCTGTGCCAGCCCTGCTTCTTCCACCTCAGCGATGGCCCCTCGCTGCCATCATCCTCCACACGCTGCCACCACAGCCCGGCTCCTGCTTCCTGAAGGTTCATCACCAGTGCTCCCCACTGGGAGGCCAGGGGGTGGCCCTGACCTGGGTTTCTATGACACTTCGTCTCCCGCTTGTTTAGTCAATAGTTACGGTCCTGTGACATGCACTGAGCTCCACCTGGGTGCTACTAAAATAAACCTGTGTGATGCCTGTGCAGAAAGCAGGTCATGTGGCAGGCCTGGAACAGAAACCCACAGGAAGGTCTGTAAGGGTGGTCCTGGGCGGGTGTCTGGTGGTCCTGGGCGGGTGTCTGGTGGTCCTGGGTGGGTGTCTGGTGGTCCTGGGTGGGTGTCTGGGAACCTGGGTTTTGGAAGGGTTTCCACCATTCCCTGCTGAGAAGGGCTGTTTGTGTAAACACTGTGGTTGATGTGGAATACCTGCTTTCCTTCTGGGAGTCTGGAATCTTGGGGTGTGCTGAGCAGAGGGTGCCTGTATGACAAGCCTCCAGTAAAATCCCTGGACATGGAGCCTCTAAGGAGCCCCCCTGATGGAAGACACTTCACGTCACACTCACTCCAGGGCTGTCAGGGTCACTCCAGGGCTGTCACACTCACTCCAGGGCTGTCACACTCCAGGGCTGTCACACTCACTCCAGGGCTGTCACACTCACTCCAGGGCTGTCAGAGTCACTCCAGGGCTGTCACACTCACTGCAGGGGAAACGAAGCACATCTGCGTGACTATACTGGGAGAGGGCCCTGGAAGCCTGTCCCTGTTTCCCCCGTGTACCTTCCCTCTTCACTGAGAGTGCCCTGCATCCTTTTGCTGTAAAAAGCCACAGTTGTGAGTGTGATGGAACCCTGGGTTCTCTGAGTCCTCCTGGAGAATCATGGAACTTGGGGTGGCCTGGGGAACTCTCGACAATCTCTATCCTCAGAGAATTCACAGGGGAGATGGGGGAAGAGGGTTAGGGTGACAGACACCACAACACAGTGACCTAAGTATGAGTCATGAGCTCAGTGTTGTTGGAAGGTGAGATGGAGACTGTCACCGGGGATAGTGAGTTTGCATTTTGGGAGGGGGTGGTCTGGAGGGTGGATAGGATGGAGGGGAGACTTAGGCCAGAGGAGCAGCAGGCCCAAATGCACAGCGTTCAAACACAAGGTTCATGGAAGCCAAGCCTGATGGAGGCCTGCAAACATTTAGAGTATGTAGAGGGTAGGGCACACGAGAGCCATGGCAGGACGAAGGAGACAGGGAGCAGGGCAGTGCTGCCGCCCCTCCCTTACCACGCTGAGGCACCCAGGCTGCACACAGGGTTCAGAGGGTGGCACCAAGCATTGTACTCGGAGGTCGGTGGGTTGGGGGCCCACATGGTGGGAAGGACCACCAGCCCCTGGCCTGTCCCCAAGCTCCTCCCATCTCTAGCTCCTCCCCACCCATCTTACCCCTTCTAAGAGATGGCTCTGCTTTGTATTGACCTACAGCTGTAGCTTCTTCACTGAACAGAAGGTAAAAAGTTGATTCTGTTCTCTCTGTTGAGCATCATCAATGTGAAAGTCCAGGATACCCAATCAGAGACCAGGGAGTGGCTCTCAGATTTCAAACGTAAGCTCAGGTCACTTGCTAGTAGTCAAATAAAACTACTCTCACCAGAAACTTAAAAAGCTGTTACTGCTCTAATTATGTGTATCAATTCTCTGTTTCAAAGGCTAGTGAATTTTGGCTTGCCTTCAAATGCTGCACTAATATTAAAAGAAAGTTGCATGAAAAAATGCTCATCCTCACCGGTCATTAGAGAAATGCAAATCAAAACCACAATGAGATACCATCTCACACCAGTTAGAATGGCAATCATTAAAAAGTCAGGAAACAACAGGTGCTGGAGAGGATATGGAGAAATAGGAACACTTTTACACTGTTGGTGGGACTGTAAACTAGTTCAACCATTGTGAAAGACAGTGTGGCAATTCCTCAAGGATCTAGAACCAGAAATACCATTTGACCCAGCCATCCCATTACTGGGTATATACCCAAAGGATTATAAATCATGCTGCTATAAAGACACATGCACACGTATGTTTATTGTGGCACTATTCACAATAGCAAAGACTTGGAATCAACCCAAATGTCCATCAGTGACAGACTGGATTAAGAAAATGTGGCACATATACACCATGGAATACTATGCAGCCATAAAAAAGGATGAGTTTG
>NW_016804423.1:4478727-4506745 GCF_001698545.2 Rhinopithecus bieti | reverse complement strand
AATACTATGCAGCCATGAAAAAGGATGAGTTCATGTCCTTTGCAGGGACACAGATGCAGCTGGAAACCATCATTCTGAGCAAACTCTCACAAGGACAACAAAAACCAAACACTGCATATTCTCACTCACAGGTGGGAGTTGAAAAATGAGAACACTTGGACATGGAGCCGGGAACATCACACACCGGGGCATGTTGTGGGGGAGGAATAGCACTAGGAGAAATACCTAATGTAAATGACCAGTTAATGGGTGCAGCACACCAACATAGCACATGTGTACATATGTAACAAATCTGCACCTTGTGCACCCGTACCCTAGAACTTAAAGTATAATAAAAAATAAAAATAAAGTAAGTTGCTTTGAGGCACACTCAATTCTGAGCCTGCCTGAGTAGCCCCCATGATCTGACCGTGAACCCATGATCTGACCTTGAACACAGATGTTTAAAAATGTGTCCTTGTGTCAGACACCAGTTCCCAGCACACAGCAACCAACAACTCTGACAGCAAATCCTTGCTTCTGCCTTAGGGCGCACTGGTCCTGGGCTCAGCCATCCCCACTGTTAACCATCTAATCCGCACAGGAGCCCGATCTGATGGACGACTCATCGGCTCCTTATTGAAAACACTGAGGATCAGAGATGCTGAGTCGGCTCCTTGAGTTCACACAGCTTAAAAGTCATAGGGCTAAAATGGTAGCCCACATTATTTCAGCTCCTGAGCTTATAGCCACTGTAGCATTACAAGTTTTTGCTCTATATTTTACTCTAAAAGTAATTAAGATTATTTTTGGTTTTGGTTATACTTAAAACTTAGTTTTGATTACAATATATAACTTGCTGCAATGAGGTAATAGAACCAACAAGTTGAAACTCTATTTTTGCTATCTCTATTTAGCTCTTTTTGCTGTCTTCACACATTCTACAGTTTGTCAGTTGTAGTTTTGTTCCTGTTTAATTTCCTACCGTGGTTCAAAGTTCCACTTTGACCTTTCTGTATCTAAAGAGTCAAAATAGACTATTTTAAAATCTAATTTGAAGTTTTTCTATCTAAAATAGATAAAATTTGACGTTTTTCTATCTAGAGTCAAAATAGAGAAAAAAGAGAGGAACTATAGCTGAAGGCCAGTTAGTTTCATTTCATGGCACAATCAATTAACGGGAACCCATGGTCTGGAACAGTGTTTCTGGATCACTGGCACACACACGCCACTCTCTAGAGTGGCACTGTCTACTAAAAGCTTCTGTGATGGGGAAAGTGTCCATACCCTCTCTATCCAATATGGTGGCTCCCAGTCCCCACATGGCACTTTGAGCACTTACAATGTGACTAACAAGAATGAGGAACTAAAATTTTGATTAATTTCATTTTAATTAATTTGAACTTAGCCACATGCAACGAGGTGCTAGCATATTGGATACTACAGCTGTGCAGGAATAATCCAGATTAAAAGATTTATGGGAGTAAATACTGATTTGCAATAACATCTGTACCTGACCACATGGCTGCAATTGTCTATGTCCTTAAAACTGAATCTTAAATGACAGATATAACCAACGCTTGTGAACACTGATTTACCCTTCTGCTTAACAGTGGGTCCTCTTTCCCGTTGTGAGGCGGTCCCTACCCATCCGCAGGGCAAGTGTGGAGTTGGAGACGATGAAAGGGTGGGAACCAAAGAAAAATCGAGAACTGAGAACTCAGCAAAAAAGCAAAAATAGAAAAATAAAACCGCGCGGCATGGGCAGAGTGGCCAGGTGCTGATGCTGGGTAGGGTCTTCATCAGCCGCGGGGGAGGGAGGACGAACAAGAGAGGGCCAGCCCAAGGGCACACAGCCTCGGAACTGCAGATGTGCAGCCATTATCAAAATGCCATGCAGTGAGGGTCCTGTCTTTAGAGTGGAGAGACAGGGCAAGGAGCTGAGCACACAGACAGAGGTCAACTGAAGGCCTAGGAAGCGCAGTCAGAGATGTGGAGTGAACACTCGCCTTTCAGGCTGAATCTCTCACAGAGAACAAATGTGATTTTCTCAGTGGGCTGTCCTCACTGTCCTTTCAAAGGCCACACACACACAAACATCACCTCCCTGGAACTGCACCTGGAACTTGCTTCCACCACCTACCCATCCACTCCACCACCTGTCCGTCCACTAAACCACCTATCCATCCACTCTGACTGTCTGTCCACTAAACCACCTATCCGTCCACTCCACCGCCTACCCATCCACTCCACTGCCTACCCGTCCACTCCACTGCCTACCCGTCCACTCCACCACCTGTCCATCCACTCCACCACTGTCCATCCACTCCACTGTCTATTCGTCCACTCCACCACCTATCTGTCCCTCCACCGTCTATCTGTCCCTCCATCGGCTATCTATCCCTCTATTACTATTCATCTGTGCACTCCACTGCCTATTAGTCTCTCCATCACCTATCTGTCTGCTTCGTAGCTCATTATTCTGCTCTGTCACCTATCCATTCATCCACTCCATCACCTGTCCATCCATCCACTCCAATCATTCCACATCATTCATTCCATTGCTTACCCAACCATTCCTTTGTCTATCATCCCTGCATCACCATTCATCTGCTCTGTCATCTGTCCATCCATCCATTTGGATGCCTATCCATCCATCTATTCCACTGCTTATTCATTGGCTCTCAACTCTTCACAGCTATCCTAATTGTACATTGAACATTTTCTACAAGGAATGCTTTACATATGCATTTAAAGGTGATTAAAAATATTATTCAACTTGGCATGTTAATAAATTCACAGACCTGAAGAGTTGTCAGACCATGTGTCCTGTGAGATGTTTCTGGAGAAGTTTTGAGCCGTGTTTGCTACCTCCTCTGTTTCAGGCTCAGTCTCACCAATTGCCCCAGAATCAGCTCCCCTCCTGACAGTCACGTTCTCCATACATGAGGTACAGTGATGTGCCTGCCCTGCACTCAGTGACAGGTGTACCTGCCAGCCTCTGCAGGGTATTGGCTAGAGTCAGCACCTGGGTGTCCAGTGCTGTCCAAAGTTTACATGTCCAGCTGAATGCACAAGACCTTCTGACCTCACTCAGGGCCCAGGCAGCCCTCTTGCTGCTGGTTTCCAGCTGCTCCCATTTCTCAGGCACTGGGCTTCACTTCACTGGAGTTGTGCTGCTCAGCTGACCTGATCCTGAAGGTCAGCTTTGGTCAATCTGCACCTGCTGGTACTGGGTGTCTACCACAGGCTGTGCTCCTAGGCCTGGCAGAGTCTTCCCAGGTCAGTCTGTCCCCATGCTCGCTCACTGTGGCAGGCGTGTGACTGTCCTTCAAGGCTCAAAGTTTCTCTGTTCTGCATTCTCCAGTACTTAGGTTATCTGATCTACACGAAACCAAAATAGGTAGCAGAACACAAGATCTGATGACTTTTTTTCAGGTTTGTGAATTTATCCACATGCAAAGTTGCACGATGCTTTCTCTAAATTTCCTTAAATGCATATTCAATGGATTCTTTACAGAAAATACTAAATGGTATAAATTAATATAGCTGTAAATAAAGTAGGATGTGCCAGTGACCATTCTTCACAGCCCATCTGTTCCTAATTTAGTGTCCTCTGTTGAACACTGTTCCTCCCTCTTCATCTGTCCTGCGAAGCTCATCACTTTGCACCTGTACAATTGCCACTGACTTTTGCTTCACCTTCACCAGACCCACCCCACACATCACGGCCCCTCTCTGCCTTTGTTAACTCATCCTTCTGAAATTTTTGTTGTGGTTTTGGTGGGGAGAGTTTATAGCACTGCGGCTGAGAGCAGCTCTCAGGGCCCCAGACAGATGGACCACACTTGGCACTTTGCTAAGATGCTTGGAGTAAACGACTCAGACTGCTTTAGGCCTTGGTTTCCTTATCAGGCAATGAGATCAGGAGTTCTCCATAAGAGGACTAAACTCCACGAAGAACACAGCACCTGGTACAAGGAAAGACTATGAGGGCACCTCCCTCCCTACAGAGCTGCATGGTCAAAACTGTCACCTCTCAGGCTCACTCCCTTCCAGCAGGCCCAGAATGAAACATGGTGCATGGAAAGCACAGGCATAGGCTGTGGGCTTTTGTATTTGAGCTGGAGTACCACCTGCAGTGTGGCAGAAGTCAAGTCTTTGTCAGCCAGCAGGTTCTACTCTGATTCAGCAGACGTCACAGACCCAACCACCCAAAGGCACCTTCCCTCCCAGATGTGCTGAGATGTCCAGAACTCCTCGTCTGCACAACAGACCTGCATCTCCTCCTGGCTGTGAGGTGTGGCTTGTTCCATAGAGTGGTGATGGGGACAGTCCACATACCTTCTCTTCTCTTGCACTCACAAAGTTCAGGAACATGACATCAACCAGGGGATCAGAGGGCACAGCCAGACACACAAATGTAACTAGCACCAGTGCTCTGGGCTGAATGGTGTCCCGCAAATTCACATGTTGAAGCCTTAACCCCTAGTACCTCAGATTGCCCTTATTTGGAAAAAGGTCATTGTGATGTAATTAAGGTACGATGCGGTCATTCTCACCTAGGGTGGGTCCCACCTAGGGTGGGTCCCAGTCCAATATAGCTGGATACAGAGAGGCCCTGAGGAGTGGCTGTGTGAGGACTGCAGTGGTGCTGCCCAGCCAGGGAACCCCAGAAGCCTTAGAGATGCAGGGATAGATGCTCCATGGTGCCCTCAGAGGGACCATGACCCTGCCAGCACCTTGATCTCAGGCTTCTGGCTTCCAGAACTGTAAGAGGACACATTTCTGTTGTTCTAAACAACTCAGTATGCAGTACTTTGTTATGGCAGCAGTAGGACATGAATGCAGCCAAGAGCCTTAAGGCTATCTATGGCCTGCCATCTACATAGGATCTGTTCTGTGGAATAAAGTATGAAGTTTGTACCTCTGATCATTTTATTCCCACCTGGTTTTTTTCTGAATCACAGCCTGACCTACCTTTGCACCTTCCAGGGATATTAGCCCAGGAATGGTCAAGTCAGAGTTGTTCATAAATATTTGTGGGTTGTTTTTTTTTTAAAAGCAGGATGCTTTATCCAAAGAATTTATTATAAATCTCTTTTAAGAGCAAATTCCCCAGGACATTTGGAAACGTGATTTGATGTCCAAGTATCCATGAATAGCAACTCTCCATGAAGCTGTGTTAGCTGCACCCACTGCGGGAGGAGGAAGTAGCTGGGTGCCGCCCCGTCCCGCGGGGTTTTAGGAGGGGTGCATGTGGACGCCGGTGGCAGTGGTGCGTTCAGCCAGCTTTTGTTGCCGCCGGCAGATTGTGGCATATCACTGCCGTAATTAATCCCGTATTTTTGTAGCTGAAGTCACAATACTCATTTCAGGATAGAGTGAGAGCAAGGCGAGCCTATCTATACCTGTAAATGAATGATATCATTATTTTGGGAAATGAAAGTTTAAGCTCTGTGAAACACACAATCCCATGGCGATCTCAGCAGAGGAACTTGTGCGCGCAGGTGTTCGACGTGATAAGGTGCGTTGCCATTTATCTGTGTACTTGCAGACAAATATTAACATAGTCATGAATTAAGCTTTTAATCCCTTTTATTATAAATTGAATATCTTTATTTTAACAAACATCAACAATGCACACGATTGTGCTCCACGCTATTCATTGCTATTCCCCGCAGCGTGCCGGAACATGATACGCGGAAATACACATGTTTCCAGAACTGCCGGCACCTGCCTGAGTGTTCCGTGGCATGATTCATTCTTTCTTCCCCTTCTAAACAAAGACGCCCTCTCACAAAGACACTGTTCAGACAGGGAAAGAGGACCGCGGCTCTGTTTTGTGTCCTGGAAGTCTGGGAGCACGTTTCATGTTAGAGACATTTGTCAGAGACCAAGTTTTTACTTCTTTGAAACTTAAAAGGAATTTGATTCAGGTGCTGGGGTCAGAACAGCAAACCCAGGCTTGGTAAGCTGGGTGTCCAGCCAGGGCTTCTGTTTGGGGGGCAAAGTCTGGTTCTAGTCCCCATTTGCCCAAGCTTCCTGTGCCAGGTCCTACAGCGGCACAGCAGGGTCCTATGGAGATCAGAGGCAGAGGGAGGGACAGACGGGCCTCCGTCCCCATGGCCCCTGAGGCACAGGGACCAGGTCACTACAGCTGGCATCCCCAGGGCATCAGCATGTGCAAGGGACCCAGCCGGAGCCTGCAAGGTGCAAACGTGCACGAGAGGAACTCCGACTTCAAGGAGGGAAGTCAGAGCGGAGGGAGGGCGGAGGGAGAGGATGGGAACCGAATGGTTCTGGCCGGGCGCAGGGCACGAGGAAAAATGTAAGGCAAGCGTGAGGGGTCAGGATGGGAGAAGTCAACCCTGATGGCAGGGATGCAGGCAGGTCTTAGGTCTAGGAAACAGTGTCTTGAGGCCAGTGGACATGCTAACACGTCAACAGGAAAGGAGGCGCCGTGGGACACGAGGCGGCCACAGCATGTTTGTCCCGGAAGGGACTTCGTGGAACTGATCTTTACTTGTCAATTTTTATTTATGTACTTATTTATTTAGAGACAGAGTCTTGCTCTTGTCGCCCAGGCTGGAGTGCAATGGTGCAATCTCAGCTAACTGCAACCTCCGCCTCCCAGGCTCAAGTGCTTCTCCTTCCTCAGCCTCCCAAGTAGCTGGGATTACAAGTGTGCACCACCACACCTGGCTAATTTTTGTATTTTTAGTAGATATGTGGTTTTACCATGTTGGCCAGGCTGGTCTTGAACTCCTGATCTCAGGTGATCCACCTGCCTCGGCTTCCTAAAGTGCTGGGATTACAGGCGTGAGCCACTGCGTGCGGCCTACATTTGAATGTTTAACCTGACATTTCAGAGACGACAGGCAGATCTGCTCTTCCCTCTCCCCCACAGAGAGCCCCTGAGGTGACGTGGAAAGGGAATTCCCTGGGCGCAGCACCAGTCAGCCTCTCACCTTGCTTTACAGTCGCCAGTCACCCCACCACATCCATGATGACACAGGGCGAGAAAGTGGATGGCTCATGACGGAGCCACCCTTCCCAGAAAACAGCACAGCACCTGCAAGCACCAGCCGACTGTGTAAAGAAGGTGTAGGCGGGTGCAGCAGCTCATGCCTGTAATCCCAGCTGTTTGGGAGGCTGAGGCAGGAGGCTCGCTGGAGCCCATGAGTTCAAGACCAGGTTGGGCAGCATAACAAGATGCCTTCTCCACAAAAATTAGCCAGCTGTGGTGGTTCCAGCCGCTCAGAGGTGGTCCCAGTTGCTTGGAGTCTGAGGTGGGAGGATCACTTGCATCCAGGAAAGAGAAGCTGAAGTGAGCCATCATCATGCCACCGGCCTCCAGCCTGGGTGACAGAGCAAGACCCTGTCTCCATAAAAGGATGGCGTTTGCCAGCAAAGCCTAGGGCACTTTCCGATATCACTGCTGTTAAAGGGTGGTGGCTGCCCAGGAGGCACACTGGCTGTTCAGGGGTTCTATTCCTCATGGCCCTGGTGAGGCTTGGATTTCTAAACGATATGTCGGGCTTTGCCATTTTAAAGAGCCTTTATTAAAAGGTGTGAGATGTGTACGTGCTGTACACAGTGAGTATGGAGAGGAAGATAGATTTCCTGTCATTATTCCAGTCACGGGCCTGAGGCGCAGCGCCGTGAGATGCTCCAGAATGGGAGACACTGGAAAGGAGAGCAAGCTCCAGCCTGAAGTTCCCTTCCTCTGTTTTAAACACTTTTTCTTGTTCTGTGCTCGAAAGAATGCTATTCCTCCAGTTAATAGGATTCATCAGAAGCTTCATGTTTGCCACACGAAACGGAAAGGATGTTTCTCCAACAATGTTACCTAGGGATCTAGTTTTTTCTACCAAAGGACAAATGCTGAAAATAAATTCTGATGGCATGAATAAGGTGTAGCTGAAGAGGGAAGTGGAGGATGCCGTGAGCATGCAGTTTGTTTAAAAGCTTACATCTTGTTTAAACAATTCAGAGTAATCTTCATTATCCCCAAAAGCCTTCTGATTGTTTTATTCCTTCAAATGCTACCTATTTAAATCATTTTTCTTACTTTACATATGGTGCGGTATTATTAGCTCCAAAAAGTGTGTGCGTGACGTCTCACATGCAATCCTCCAGGCTCGGCAATCTGCTGAGAGGCTAACACTGTCATAACAACGTCTTTCTCCTACAACACATCAGGGCTCCAGGCAACGTGCTAGGGAAAACAAATCCTACCAAGGCAAACACAGCCCCAGGCTCCAGGAGAGGAGTGCGCAGCCGCCCTGTGCCTGGCTCCATCGCGGGACTGGGGTGGTGGCAGCAGGGTGGAATCACGGGCTAAAGTCTCCCATAAACATCCCACCCACAGGCCCTGGAAAGTGACAAATGGCCCTCAGAGTGGGGTGCGTGCTGGAGAAAGCCGTGGGGCGTTGCCACTCGGTTTACATTACTCACTGCAGAAAAGGGCTGTGGTTCTAAACAGGACTACCAAGAAATAAAAGAATGTCAATCTTACTCAGAGTCGTGATTTTATTGTCGCTTCATGTGTGGGGTTTGAAAAGCTCAGCACTCAGAAGGCCCTTATTTTCAGCGCTCTGCTGAACTGGGAGACGACAGAGCAGCAGGGCCTTGAACACGCTCTCCATCTGAGCCACATGGCCTCAGGCCCAACCAGCTTCTCTGTGCCTACGTCACCCCCGCCCCATTCTATAAAAAACAGAATTCGGTGTTAAATGCGCGCCTCACACTTTACTAATAGGTTCCATCTTGAAACTATAACCCACTAACAGAGCAAGCCTTTACACTGTAAATCTTATGTACAACCTGGTGCTTTTTCATTACTTACGTGTGATGGAGCGCACCTTTGCTCTTGCCTCGATTTTGTCCTTGGGTTCGTGACGACAAAATCATGCTTAGTTCTTCCCCTGCACTCAGATCTGCACTGGTGTGAAAAATGTAGCCATCAAGACGGTTTCCTGCGTTTCTGCCTCAACTCTCTAACTGTGTGGAATGCAAACGTTATTTTATTTATTTACTCGGGTTGACTCTGGTACTTCAAGTTAAAAAAAAATCATATCCTCTTTCTATTTTCTCTCCTGCTCTGCTACTAAAGGAATTTCTCAAAGTTGTCAGATGTGTCTTCTTAGAAAATTCCTGTTTTTCCCAGTTCTATGAGACCAAACACCAAAGGAAAACAGAAGAGTCTTTGAGGCCAGTGGTCTGTGTAACTCCTCAATAGTTCTGTGACTCTCAACTTCCCCTCCTCCAGTGATATAAAATTTATCATGATTGTTCTCTTTATGGTTAATAACTCACCTCTCATACAAATTTTAAAGCTACAAAAATCTCACCATGTACCTAAAACTGTTTATCCTGAGATCTGTGTCTCTGTCAGAACACACCCTCCTGAGACACCCAGAACACACCCTCCTGAGACACTTCCAGGAAGGACAGGGGTGTGGCGTATGGCGTGGAATCTCCTGCTCCTCTTCATAGAACTGAGTAAACATTTTACAAAGAAACAAAAGCCATGAAGAAAACATAATCAACGTGACGGCACCAAGAACGCATCACACGTGTTGAGAAATGTTGGTCAAACAACGCAACTGGTGAAACTGAGTGAAAATTAAGAAATCGGGCTCACCTGCCCATCTTTCCAGGCGATCCATTTGCTGAAGCAGGTGGTGAAGAAATCTCGGGCAACCCCCTGATCCCTGACTCCATAGGCGCTAAGGTCCCAGATGTAGAAGAACAGAGGAAGGCGTGTCAATCCCCACCCCAGGGAAAGCACAGCATCTGGGGTGCCTGGGCCACATCAAGGGTCTCTGAGTTGTGCACAGTGAGAGAAGTGACATTGTCACAGTGACGCGGGACTGACAGCGGATATCAGGGTATCTTGCTGAAGGATGTGCCCCCAACTTTGAGAACTCACCCCAGCACTGATGGTTGAGCAACTAGGGAAGCACCCCAGATACCAGGCTTCTGCCCCCTCTACACTCCTGGGACACAGGACATGCGTCAGGGACTGGAACCCTGCTGAGGGGCTGCAGAAAGGATGAGATGGAGCCTCCATGACGGGAATGGGGCCACGGAGAATCGCCCACCTCACGGGCCAACAGCAATCCTGGATAAAATGATCACCTCTCCCATTCAAAGGTAAGAGAAGGAGAAAAAGATTATTGTAAACATATGCAAAAATTTTACTGCACAAAAAACCAAAGATTATAGCATGCAAAAGAGATGAAGTATGTACCATGAAATACCATTCACTCCACAAAACAAATTTCATAAAACAGCTTTATACTCAAGGGAACTAGGAAAATGATGAATTTTTAAGACAAGAAATACAATGTGAGATGATATGCAGAGAAAATGAGGAGAAAAGCAAGCTAAAATGCTAAAGCAAGCTTGTCCAACCCATGGCCCACTGGCCACAAGCAGCCCAGGACGGCTTTGTGGCCCAACACAGATGCGTAGACTTTCTTAAAACATTATGCGATTATTTTGTGATTTTTTTAAAGCTAATCAGCTATTGTTAGTGTTAGCGTATTTTATGTGTGGCCCTAAGCAATTCTTCTTCCAATGTGGCTGAGAGAAGCCAGAAGATTGGACATTCCTGTGCTGAAGGAAGAAATTAGGGAGCTAGATATGCTCAGTAGCACTGCAAAAGGAGCCACAGAGAGCAGGACGGGGGCTGCAGAAAGCCGCATCCCTGGCGGTGACGCCAGCCCAAGACAGACGCACAGCAAATACAAAAGGAAAGGCGAAGAGAAAAACCAGTTCAAGGAAAGGTGAGGCACACAGGGAAAGATAGAGGGATGCCACAACCATGTAGTTTTCACAAAAAAGGATCCAAAAAAGAAAGGAAAACTGGCCAGATGTGGTGGCTCACGCCTGTAATCCCAACACTTTGGGAGTCCAAAGCGGTGGATCACCTGAGGTCAGGAGTTTGAGACCAGCCCAGCCAACATGGTAAAACCCCATCTCTACTAAAAATACACACAAAAAATTAGCTGGGTATGGTGGCGCACACCTGTAATCCCAGCTACTTGGGAGGCTGAGACAGGAGAATTGCTTAAACCTGGGAGAAAGAGGTTGCAGTGAGCCGAGATTGTATCACTGCACTGTAGCCTGGGTGACAGAGCGAGACTCTGTCTCAAAAAGAAAAAAGAAAAAGGAGAAAAAAGAAAAGAAAACTACTCAGTTATCTGTGGAAACTAATGAACTAAGTAAGACCTGCAATTTCTAATAATGCTCCCTGTACCAGAGAAAATATAAGTTTTAATCAACATGCTGCTTATCAAGTGGATCTACAGGCAGAATTAGGCACTTTACAAAAGAAAACAAATGCACCTCGTGCATATTAAGAGGCTGACACACCGGTGTATTTCTCATCCCCACGTCTTGCCAAAATGAGGACAACACAAGCAAGCAAACCAATCAAAGCCACCACAGACCCCACACCGGCAGGAACGGTGGGTGAAGCTTGACTGCTTGCAGAGTCCAGAAGCCCCAGCCCAGACGCACACAAATGGTTGGGGAAGCCCCAGCGCAGACGCATACAAACGGTAGGGGCGCAAGGCAGCTCGTGCTGCGTGTGGAGCTGTGCTGGCCACAGTAGGAGCCATTAACCATATATGCCCATTGAAAGTCAAGTTTCAATTTATTAACATTAAATAAAACTTAAAATGTAGTTCCTAAGCTACACCAGCCCCAGGCTGTGAAGTGGCCCCATGTTGGGGTGCAGACAGGCCAGCTATCCCATGCAAGTTGTTCTATGGACAGATCAGACAGGGGATGGGCAGAAGCCCCTCACTGCCCTGCTCCCTCCCTGTAAGTCTGCACACTCCCCTTTTCCACCACCCTCACCTCTGGGCTTTATCCTCCAAATGGGAGCAGAATGGAATTTCAGACATTACTTCCAGGCACAACTGCCAAAAAGAAAGGTAAAGGAGGGAAGTTTCCTTATTGCACCCTTTTTAGAAATGCGGACTCTTTCTCTGGAAAATCCTGCTTGTGTTCCTGGGCCTGAATTTGGTCACATAAATATTCCTAAAGCAATCACTGGCAAGAAAATAGGATTATTACTAACGGCTTGGATGCTAGAAGGTAATGGGTCAGTACCTTCAAAATTATGATAAAAATTTATCTCTATTCTATACCTTATTAATAAATGATCAGTCAAAGTAGAAACAAAGAGATTTAAGACATGAGCATTCAGGAAATTTACCTCCCATGCCTTCTTTCTGAGGAAGCCACTGCAGGATGCGCTCCCACAAAACAAAAGAGCAAAGCTCCAAAGGAAATAGCGTGGGGTCACAGAAGCTTCATTATCTCAAACCAAATGTAAGATCCACAAGTGGTTTAATTCTCAAACTCTTAATGCTGGAGTAAAATTGTAACTTTTCTCTGCCTGGGTGTACAGCATAGTTCCTTAAACAGCCAATATCCTGAGTAGTCTGAGGCCATCTGTGCACCCTTCCACCAGGGCAGTTCTAGGGCTGCTCAGGCCACAGCTCCTTTCAGTGACTCCCCCTCCGTCCTTCAGGGTCCCTGCAATGGGAATACTTTTTCATTCAAAAGGGCTTGCAGAGCACTTTGCACATTGTTGATCTTAACTTTTTTTTAATTCAAGTGACATGAATTTTTTCTGATAAAAAAATAACTTTCAAGTCAAAGCAATGTCTAGTTATATACCCCCAAAACCGGAAAGCAGGAACCCCAACAGATACTTGTCTGCCCACGTTCACAGCAGCATTATTCACAACAGCCAAGAGATGGAAACAATCCATGTTCATCACAGATGAATGGATGGACAAAATGTGGCGTGTACATACTGTGGAATAAATAGTTTTAAAAAAGGAATGAAATTCTGACTCACACTACAGTGTGGATGGACTTTGAGGGTATTATGCTATGTGGAGTAAGCCAGTCACAAAAGGACAGATACTGTACGATCCCACTCATATGAGGTCCCTCAAGTTGCCCCACTCATGGAGACAGAAGGTAGAATGGGGCTGCCAGGGGCGGGGCAGGGGAGGGAATGAATGTTTCATGGGTGCACAGCTTCGGTTTGAGATTGTGGAAAGTTCTGGAGATCGATGGAAGTGATGGTTGGACAATGTAAATATACTTAGTGCCACTGAACTGTATGCTTAAAAATGGTGAAAGTGGTTAATTTTATTTTGTGTGTATTTACCACAGTAAAAATCACTAAAGAAAAAAAAAAAAAAAAAATCAAAGCGATGAGTCTGCTCAGACACTAGTTTCGAATGTAGCCTTAAGAAGTCACTGAACTTCTTTGGGCCCCAGATAGCAAAAAGCTAGTTTGAGACAAGCCTATTTGTATTATATACGTTAAAGCAGCAGAACCGATTTGTGTGTGTGTGTGTGAAATCTGATGCACGAATGCCAAAATACTAGGCTGCTGTTGCTGTGGCTGGCTGCGGCAGTTCCATGTGGACCACAAGGCCAGGTCACATCAGTCCCCTGAATACACCCAGGAGATTCACTGAATACAGTTTAAAAGCCACGGAAAAGTGTTATCAGTCCAGACTCCTTCACTTCCAAGTATTTATGACTTCATCATTTATTCCATGCTAAGAATGAAAAACATCTAATAAAGAACCTACTCATGGCCGGGTGCGGTGGCTCATGCCTGTAATCCCAATACTTTGGAAGGCCGAGGTGGGCGGATCACCTGAGGTCAGGAGTTCAAGACCAGCCTGGCCAACAGGATGAAACACTCTCTCTACTAAACATACAAAATATTAGCTGGGCATGGTGGTGGACACCTGTAATCCCAGCTACTCAGGAGGCTGAGGCAGGAGAATTGCTTGAACCCGGGAGGCGGGAGTTGCAATGAGCCGAGATCACATCATTGTACTCCTGCCTGGAAGACAGAGCAAGACTCCATCTCAAAACAAAACCAAACCAAAAACAAACCAAAAAAAAAGAAATTATTCATGAATAGACAGCAACACCCAAGGAGAGCATCGTGGCACCTCGTGCTACCCACAGCACCTACCAGGAAGATAATTAGTCAACTCTGTTTAATGTCTGGCTGCCCAGGGAAAATACGTGCACCACAGTATGGGATCTCACCTGCACCTGTCTTTCCAGCACAGCGTAGCCATTAGCTCTGCCCCCGCGTGCATGGTGGAACCACACTTCCTGATTCCCTTTTGTGTGGGGGACACATGTATAATTCAAGCTAATGGATTGTGAGTGAAAATAACCCCATCAATTCCAGCCCACAGCCCTCAACTGCTGGAGGGAGGTCTTCCAAAACTCCCATTCTCTCATTCCACAACCAGCAATTTCCAGTCGGTGTGTTGTGGAGTGTGGGTGGAGGACAGGGCCCAGCCAAAACCCGGGGTCTGCATTGTGTGTGTGAGCGATGACTCTGCTGTGTCAGGCCACCAAGACCGGGGCTGCGGTGGCCTCACCTAGCTAAGCTTTCCCTGAGCACTCTGTCCCCAGTGCCTGGGACACAGCGTGCACCCTGATGTGTGCCCAGTGAATGAACGGATATATATGAATATGTTGTAATAACATAAAGTCAGAATGGGGCTATCCTATCCAAACATACCTGATAAGCAAATTATTACCATCTGGATGGTATGCAGCACCCGTTAGCAATTCTTCAAGAGTCTGTACTCCTGAGAGTCCAGGTATTGTGATCTCACCCATCCCTAGGACTGACTACCGTGGGTGAGAGCCACCTGATGTCCTTGCCTTTGTCAAAAGCCTAGGCAGGGAGAGGTCTGAAACCAGGGGCCCTCGGAGAGAAGCAATAGGAGTAGTTGGTAGTTGGAGTGAGGGCCCAGTTTGCAGGAGACTGGGAGCCTCCCCACACACGTGCCCTTATTAAAAAGGGTCTTCCCTGAAGTCGGGCCTGTTACTATTTAGTTTCAGTGTCCACACCAGTGAAGGAGGATGGGGAGCAGTTGCCATGAGCAGAGTCCGCAGAGTAAGGACACAGCCCAGCAGCTTCTAGAGATCATTTTCCTCTCTATTTAAAGTGTCTGTTCCACTCCACTCTGCTGACTCCAGAGGTCGGCAGCCAAACGTGGTCGAGACTGCATGAAAGTCTTTTATGCCACATGTGTGCCAGGGAGGCATCTACTAAAATGAAGATAACAGCCCTGAGATCATGGGAGCAGGCTGATCCCCGAAGCATTCTCTGATGGAGCAGAATTAATTAAAAATCACAGGCTAAATAAACCACCCCGGGAAGATTATCTCCCTCCATAATTGAATTGTGAACTCTGACGCTGGCAAGTTCAACTGTCTTAAATTAATGAACCCTGTCTGGTGGGATCACGGGCCCTTCTTAAAAGGGAAATAAGTCCCCTCCTCAATGGTGGCCTTCATGCTCCTAGTCATATTATTTGCTATGTTTCACTGTTTTTTTTACAGTTAAAAGTCTGCACCTCCCAGGATAATATTCTGCATGAAAAGTGTGCAAGAGCGCAGGTACAACTCTAGATGGCTGTTATATTCCTGATCATTCTAAGAACTCAGATTGGAATAAAACACACATATGTGGGCCTGACGCAGTGGCTCACACCTGTAATCACAACACTTTGGGAGGCTGAGGTAGGCAGATTGCTTGAGCCCAGGAGTTTGAGACCAACCTGGGCAACATGGCAAGACGCATCTCTACAAAAAAATACAAAAAATTAGCTGGGCATGGTGGCATGGACCTGTAGTCTCAGCTACTCAGGAGGCTGAGGTGGGAGGATTGCTTGAGCCTGGGAGGTCGAGGCTGCAGTGAGCCATGATCGTGCCACTGCACTCCAGCCTGGGTGACAGTGTGAGCCCCTGTCTCAAAAAACAAAAACAGAAACAAAAACCCAAAACATGTTTACAGTCTTTATTGGTTTAGCCACAATTTCTGCATATGTGGCAACAATTCAATCTGGGCTAAATTATATGTATTCAATTTTAAAACACTAGTCATGATTGCATTCAAAGTCTGCTCCTGAATACACGTCGAGCGGCAACATGGCAGCGCCATTCTTTTGCTGAATCACATGATAATTTCTAGGAGGTGAACACGGGAATATTTTTAACGTCGCACACTTTCGGATGCCCAGCCCATGTGTGTTCTCCTCATTCTGTCTGCTAGAGACCGGAAGGGCAAGTATTTCCTGTTGCAGATGATTTGGTTACCTTGTCACAAACAAGGACTTGATTTATTCAAAACTTGAGTACGACATTACTGATAGCTCATCCACATGATGCAGTTGGCCTAGAATTAATGATCTCCTACAGCAAGTTAACTCATTCGGTCACGATGTGTCTCAGAAGCTCCACAGGACATGGCATTTTTCGAAGCTGCCATACAGGAAATTTACTTTCCGTTTTCTCCTAATGGCTGAGGTGAGCACTTGTTTTTAAAGTTGTTGGGTTTTTGTTTTCCCCTCAAGCTCCAATAATTGCAGCCTTGCTGATCGGCACTAGAATTTCAAAGCCTTCATCAATGGCTGGTCAGCAACAGAACCCAGTGTCAATAGAGACATGCCTCACAGCCTCCATTAGGACCTGAGTGTGCCTCCCTAACACTCACACCGAAGCCCTAACCTCCAGTGTGATTTGAAGATGGGGCCTTTGGGAGGTAATTATGGTTGGATGAAGTCATGCTGCTCGAGCCCTCATGATGGGATTAGTGCTTCTACAAACAGAGACATCAAAGAGCTCTCTCTCTCCTCCCCATCCCCGTACGAGGACACAGTGAGAAGGTGGCCATCTGCAGTCCTGAAGCAGGGTCATCACCAGAACCTGGCGTGCTGGGACTCAGGCTTCCAGAATGGTGAGAAGTCAGTTTCTGGTATTCAAGCCCCATCTCCAGTGTTTTTCAATGGCAGCTCAAGCCAAGGCCACGTTGACAGGTGGCTCCCACTGCCCCGCAATCCCAGGTCCCTGTTTTGATCCGGGGACCAGAAAGGAGATGGGAACAGGGGGAGAAGAGGTATTGCAGCAGTAACAGGGTGCCAGCTGCATGGTGTTGCTGAGGAACGGGCTCTCACGGTTGGCAGAGCTTCCCAGCAGCTCTGGGCTCTTTTGCCGAGTAGTCCATGCGGTAGCCAGCAGTGAGCCTGGGATGCGAGCCTGTTCCACCCCTTCTTGGGGGTCTTGCTTGAAGCGATTCCCGACTTGAGCCTCTGTGGTCATGTTGGGGGACCACGATGGCTAGAAACTCAGACCCCAGACCCCAGTCCTTGGACTCTGCCTATGGTGGGGGTCCTGTCCTTCTGGTCCACAGGGGCTGACCCACACACATCTCTATATTCTGGGCTCCTTCCTTACAGATGATTCTTCTATCTCACCCACCATCTGCTGTGCATGTTTAGGTAATACCATCTCAGATAGCATCTTTGCTAGTGCACGAGTGGGTTTGTATTTATATTTACGTATTTATCACACACCGATGCTCATATCACGCCTATGCATGTGTGTGTATAAAGATGCATGTATGTCTACGAGCACATGCAGATAACTTATCAGTGTACTGGGCTGTGGAGCCAGGCTCAACTCACCTATTCCAGATCTTCATCACATCCCAAGGACGATTGTAAACCATGTCTAGCTGTGACATTCTATATTGATATAATCCAATTCATCATCAGTTATCACCTCACTTTACTTCTAAAGACACTTTTATTATTTCTTGGAGAGGCAGTTATTGAGTCCCTACGTGTAGGAAATGCTGTGTTACACTATGGGGGACTGAAGGAAGACCCAGATATGCAGTGGGATGCACATCGCAGAGAAACGGGTCAACAAACAGGCACTCACGGTCACATGCAGTCAAATCCCATCATCCAAAAGTAAGAGCAGACCGGAAGTTCAATTTATTCCTGGTATGAAGACTGAAGAGAAAATTCTCCTGTGGGTCCTCATAAAAAGAGGGTGGCTGGGGTGCCAGGAGGCATCCTCACGGTGGTGATGAGGACAGCTTTCAAAAGCTGTTCCTCATGGTGCCCTTTAACATGGGGGCACTGCTAAACCTACAACACTGCAATGAAGCTGCACAAAAGGGTTTCCAAAATCATTTTCCACATTTCTGGTCTGGCTGAGGGCCGGATATACACATCTTTTAACAAGCTTTGAGATTTGTTTTAGCAACGTGTTGGTAGGTGTCAGGCAGCAGCATTTTTAGGCAGTGGGTTGAGAGTTCCCACTGCCTGAACAGAGCCTGCAAGGAAGCAACTTCAGGTTGCTATGAGGGGAGAGCCAGTCTTAAAACTTGAGGAAGTTACATTTGTCTTATCTGAGTTCCTTTCTCAGGCAACCAACCATCAGACCTCCCAGGTAGTACCAAGGAGCTGAAACTCACCAGACCATCTCATCTGGACAATGAGATGCCAGACCCCTCACCATCATGGTCGCTTAATGAACCACCTGCTTCCTGTCAACCAGCTCCTCTTCCTTACCCCTCCCTAATTCCTCTTTGGTTACATTTCTTTCCTGCTATATAAACCCCTAATTTTAGTCAGTCAGGGAGATGGATTTGAGACTGAGCTCCTGTTTCCTCAGCTGTGGCACCCGATTAAAGCCTTCTTCCCTGGCAGGGCTCATTGTCTCAGACATTGGCTTTCTGTGCAGCGAGCAGCAGGGCCTAGACCGAACCCTGGTGTTCCCATAATATTTCCTTAACAAGAGTTTCTTCCCAGCATGCAGGGCAGAGTGAGGCCCACCAACCCAGGAGACCACCCAGATCAGGGCAGTTTGCTCCTTTACAACTCCAAGCACCTAGGAGGGCTGCCAGATTCGACAATTTTCGGGATGCCTAACTCTGTGTGAATGTCAGAGTTAAGTACGTCCTATGGGGACACAACTGCTAAAATGTCTTTTGCTGTTTATCCAAATCTCCAGTTTATATTTCCTGTATGTTTACTGGCAGCCCCACAGCTAACGTGTGACTGTACACCACAAGCACCACTTTCGAGAGCCCAGTTGCTGCCTGTGTCTGTCACATGAGCCTCCTGCTGAGGCCACTTTCCCCAGCAATGACAGGGCCAAGAAATAAGCCACCCACAAGGCTTACTTCAAAAGGGGAAAAAAAATTGGGGGCTTCAGGCTATGTTCACATTAAACCTACAACTGTGCCATCAGCAAATTAAAATCAATTGAAATCAATTTAGCCGGGATACAGTCTCCCTCCCCGGCTGGGGCTCATCTGTGGCACTAACAGCTCGCAGCGATGAAACAGGTGCTTGTAAATTAATTAGCCTACTGAAACACACCTTAAAATGAATTTCCCAGAACTCCCTGGCAGGGAGCCATCCTGGCCCCACGAGCTGATCAGCATCTGTAAATATTGAGATTTGATAAAGTACGGCTGCTCTGGCAGCAGATGGCTGGGGACGGTCTGTTGACACGGCTGCGATTACTTGTGTATGAAGACTTCACTCCGCAGGCCTCCTCTGGGAGCTGGGGAGGACCCGAGCCCCTCTGCAGCCATTTGCCTCCTAATTGAAAATCCTTATTCCCAGATGGAGCCAAACGCGCTTCTGCCGGCACTGCGCGCCGAGCCGCTTGACTGTTGATACACGGGTAATTGCTTTCAGTAATGCAGGTTAAATGTGACATTTAGTGCTTAATAAAAATTATCAAGGCCAAAGCCGTTTATCATTCTTACACTTTGGGCTGTCACTTCTAAGGGGATTCTCAATTCATTTGAATTCTTGAGAAGGAGTCAGGGGACTTCACTGCAAAACCACTGCAGCCACAACTTAACTTGAAGATTTCTTCCTTCTTTTTTTTTTCTTTTTTTGTACTTTTAAAAGATTTGTTGTTAACAAAAAGGGATTCCAAATTAACCTATGGAGTGCTGCAACCCTCCTCCTTTGTGTTCAGTGGGCTGGTAAGACAGAATCAGCTGCCACCCGGTCCATAGTGTTCAAAGCAGGTGTGAGGCTCTGCACCTTCTGTGCGGGGTGTGGAGCTAGAAACCACCCCTACAAGCAGCATGAAGTGAACCCAGAGAGAAAGAGACGGTGGGTTGGTATCAGTTGATATCAACCACACACATTTTAAATAGAGAAGAAATTGTCATTTAGACCAAGGGCTTGAGGCTCCTCACTGTAATTCTTTTGTGCCAACAATGAAAGCAAGTTGATAACTAGCCTTTAAGAGAAGCCGCTTTCTAGATACAAAGGGGCCCCAGGAAAGAGCACCTGAGCCCTTGTGAGCTTTGCCGGCAGAGCTTCCAGAACATACCAGTGATCCTGATGGGCAGCAAAAGCGGCAGAGCTCTGGGCTGCTTTGGAAGGGCAGGAATGCCAGGGATACATCTACCCTGGACTTGTGGCTGCCAGGCCAACTTGAGTGTCCAGTCCCCCTCCAGCTTCTTCCTGACATGCCACAACGTTGAAGTCGGGGAGACCTAGTTTGGCCCTAATACGGTTGTTCTACCCCTTCAGGCCGCAGGAAGGGATGTGGCAGAAGGCAAAGGCCAGGAGTCTCGAGACAGGTTTGAAAATCAGGGCTAAGCCACACAGGGCATTCAGCAACGCATAACTACAATTGTCTAGTTTTTTTCTTTTTTTTTTTTTTGTAGACGGAGTCTCGCTTTGTGGCCCAGGCTGGAGTGCAGTGGCCGGATCTCAGTTCACTGCAAGCTCCGCCTCCCGGGTTCACGCCATTCTCCTGCCTCAGCCTCCCGAGTAGCTGGGACTACAGGCGCCCGCCACCTCGCCCGGCTAGTTTTTTGTATTTTTTTAGTAGAGATGGGGTTTCACTGTGTTAGCCAGGATGGTCTCGATCTCCTGACCTCGTGATCCGCCCGTCTCGGCCTCCCAAAGTGCTGGGATTACAGGCTCGGCTACCGCGCCCGGCCTACAATTGTCTAGTTTTTCAAGCAGTACTTTTCAGCTTAGATGTTTTTAGGTGGCACATGTTTCATTTGAGAAAACTTAAAACATTTCAAAAAGTACAAAGAAGAAAATAAACTTACTGAGAATCCCATCATCTGGGTAGGCTTTACCGTGCCTGCCTTCTGCTCCTCCTCTGGGCAGGTAGATAGCTGGAGGGTTGGGGTGGATGTTCATTTGGAACGTAGCATAACTCATTTAGTCACTGCCAGTTTCACAGTTGTTGTTTTTGTTTTGCTTGACAGTTTGTTGTACACATCTTTTCATGCCTTGTTATAGTCTAAACAATAATTTTTAATGGCTAAACAATATATGGCACTTTATAGATTTGTTCTAATTTACATGTTTTAAAGTGAACAGTTAGGCTGTTTTTATTTATTTAATTAATTAATTTATTTATTGTTTGAGATGGAGCCTCCCTCTGTCGCCCAGGCCGGAGTGCAGTGGCGCAATCTCTATCTCCTGACCTCGTGATCCACCCACCTCAGCCTCCCAAAGTACTGGGATTATAGGTGTGAGCCACCGCACACCCACCACCAGCTGTTTTTAATTTTTTAACCATTGTAAATAACACTGTATCGCTTTATAAATTTGGGCATATTCTTCTCTTTTTACAATGTATTTTCTTCTTACAATATAAGACTAAAAATTGCTACATCCCAAGGGAACAAATATTTACATTTTGTAAGACACTTAAAGTCAAATTTCACTCCAAAATATTCAAACCAGCCATGACTCCTGTCGCTAATGTAGTATTGCAGCATTTCCTCTGCCTCCCTAGCACGGGCAATGGTCAGGTTCTTTTCCTTGACAATTTAGTGGATAAGAAATGGCATCTCATTTTAGTTGGTGATTAACTACTAGAGAGGTTGAGTGTCCTGGATTTACTAGCAACCTCTGTTTCTGCTTTTCTGCATTGTTTGTGTATTGGGTCATACATGCCATAGCTGACATCTCTGTTGCAAATGTTTTCACCTAGTTTGTCATTTTAGGTTAATTTGTATCTACCTTGAGAAGACACAGAAATATTTTTGTTGTTGTTGTTGTCAAATCTGCCAAATCTGCTTTACGTTTACTCCTTTTTTATTAATAAAAGCCTCCATACCCCAATATTATGTAAACAGCCATCTGTATTTTCTTTTTCTCACCGTATGATTTAATTTTTTAACATTTGTTCTTTCAATCTATCATAGTGTGTATGTGTGTGTGTGTATATATATATATATATATGGAGTTAGGTAATTAACTTTCATTTACCTTATACTTAACCAATTATACCTGCATTCTATATTGAATAATTCTCTTCCCCAATGATTGAAATATGGCATTTGTCATGGTAACTATACATTTGGGTCCACTTGGGGATTTTCTTCTTTGGCCTGTTGCTATGTCTATCTGCTGTCTTAGTTATTATAGCTTTATATTATGTTTGCATATCTGCTGTTGTAAATATTTAATGGGTTTTTATATGTTTCTTTTTTATTACCAATGTATTACATATAAAATTTAGCATAATTTTATCATGTTCCAAGAAAAGCCCCATTGCAATTTTGATAGGAATTGGCTTACACCTCCTATAAATTACTTGAGAGTGGTGGGATCTTCACAGCACTGAACTTTTCCCACAGAGGTAGGGCACGTCCCTCCAACCATTCACATCTTTTTTCTTTCTCCTTACAGTAGAGTTTCATTCTTTTCTTTAGTTGGATCCTATGCAGCTCTTGTCACATTAATTCTTAGGTAAACGTTGGCAGCTGTAGCTCTCAGTGGAAGACTTTCCCGATTATGATTTCTAACTATCATTGCTGTATAAGAAAGCGATCCAGGAGCAGTGCGAAGAAGAAAAGGCGAGAACCGCCCCCGGACCAACCAAAGCCCGCGCGCGCTGCATCCCACGTCCAGCACCTACGTCCCGCCGCCGTCGCCACCATGCCCAAGAGAAACTGAAGGGGGATGCTAAAGGGAGATAAAGCAAGGGTGAAGGACGACACCACAGAGAAGATCCGCGAGAGGTTGTCGCTAAACCTTCTCCTCCAAAGCCAGAGCCCATGCCTAAATAAAGGCCCCCTGCAAAGCAATGGGAGAGAAGAAGGTACCCAAAGGGAAAAAGGGAAAGCTGATGCTTGGCAAGAGGGGAATAACCCTTCAGAAAACCAAGAGGATGCCAAACAGACCAGGCACAGAAAGTGAAGGTTGCTGGGATGCCAAGTGAAGCGTGTGCATTTATTCATAACTGTGTACTTCTGGTGACTGTACAGTTTGAAATAACTATTTTTTATCAAGTTTATAAAATCAGAATTTTGTTTTACTTTTTTTTTTTTAAAGCTATGTTGTTAGGCACGCAGAACACTTATTGTTGTTTATTGGGGGAAGGGCATATGTCCACTAATAAGATGTCTCCAAGCTGTTTTGATGTGGGAAAACACCTTTCCTTTAGTTTAGAGAGACTTCCTCCTTGGCTCCCAGGAGGAGGGAGTCCCTACTTTGACAACATGGCCACCTTGGCACAAAAGCTGTGCTAGGAAAAACAAATTGTTTTTATGTCCTCTTCTCGCTTTCCATCTTTCAGCATAGACTTAACTCCCTTAAGCCCAGACATCTGTTGGGACCTGACCCTCTAGTCATTGGTTACCAGTGATGTCAGGCAATCTGTGACTTTCCAGTGATGCCACTGAGATGGCACCTGTCAAACAGCATTGGTTCCATTTCTAAAGATTTGTGGATCTTCAGATAAATTCGCTGTTTTCATTTCACTTCCGAAAGTCAGGTTTGGCTTGTGAAAAGTTGTTAAACAACATGTAAATGTGGAAATGTCAACCCCTCACTCTAAACTTTCCCTGTTGAGAGCATCAGAGGAAGGACTTCATTGGTTTTATTAGTGCTTTTCTGATTTTTGGTAGTCCATTGAGAAGGGAGTTTGAAAGTTTGTATACTGTTAACGATTGTCTTGCCCATGTCCTGCCTGAATTACCATGACTTGTTTATTGGAGTATCTTTAATAAAGCTGGATACAGTTTGGCTTGGGAAAAAAAAAAAAAAAAAGAAAGCGATCCATCTTGGAACATTCATTTTGTGACTAGCCACCTCCACTCTGTGATTATTCTAACAGATTTTCAGCGGACTCTCTTGGGTTTTCTAGGTAGACAATCTCAATCCGAAAATAATGACGTTTCCTTCTCTCTTCTCAAATGTTTTGCTACTTTCCTTTTTCTGTCCTGTTTCCTCAGCTGGAACCTCCAGGACAAAACCCCCAGGATTGTGGTATAGCAGGCACCCAGACACGTTACCCACAGAAAGGGGGCATTTCTAGGATTTCAACAATAAAGTGTTGTTGACTGGGCTTTAAAATGACATAATTTTTCATGTTGATGGATCTTCTATTCCAAGTATACTAGGAGGTGTTTGTCTTGCCTCATCAAACATTTTGTTTTCTTTATTTGCCTACATTTTATTTAAAAAATCTGCTCTAGTTTCAAGATCTTCCAGAAACCTTCCCTGTCCCAAGCCTGGGCCTCTCTGTTTTCCCAGCACAGCCTGTGTGCCCTCCAAAGATTCTGCTCATCACACTGGGCAGCAGCTTGTTTCCAAAGAGGGCCCCAAGGTGCGTGCCTCCTGCTGTGACCCCTCCCACACTGAATCTGGGCTGAACCTATGAGTCCTGGGAACCAGGGGAACCTGGCAGAATGACACGGGGCCAAGTTCAGGCCTCGCCACTGAGAGGTCCTGTGCCTTCTGCCACCTTAAGATGCTACTTTCGGAAGTTCTGAACCACCACATACACAGTCAGATCTTCTACTGGAAGGACCACATAGAGCGACCACCGAGGCTCCCTCATGCCAGCATCCAAGTCCAGCCTGCAGATGAGTCCAGCACCAGGCACCTTATGATTGCAGCCACATGAGTTTCTCTGAGCAAGGCCTGCAGAAGAACCACCCACTGAGCCCAGTCTACCTGCAGAACCCTGAGAGGTTCACCATACGGCAAGAGATAACCAAAACCCTTTGTAATTTGTAGATTCATTCCTCTGTCCCCTCAAGTAAGCTGAAAAGTCGATGGGGACCTGAGCCAATTTTGTGTGGGACTAGCACAGGCAATGTGCTGACCAAGGAGGTTTTGCAGGAAATCATGAGAGTGCCAACCCCACAGCAGACACTGCGCTATCTGCCTGTCACGTGACAGAGAAGGCGGCAGAACCTGGGCCCGCCTGCTACTCACGGGTGCACGTAGAACACGCCTGAGGGCAACTGATGACACAGCTGAGACGGAGATGTGCTAGAAGGGGCTCCGAAAACACGGGTGGGGGTTAACTCTCCTTTAAGAGTTAGGGAGGACCCTGGAGGAGCTGACATTAGGACTGGAACTTTCAAGGTGGACAGGAGAGGACAGCCTCAGAGACTGTCCCTGCGCCTGCACCAGGAGGAACAGGCAGGCTCTGTCTCAGAAGGGGTGTGGTTCTGGGTCAGGGTGGGGCAGGGGCCCGGGGCCAGGGCCAGGGGCCTGTGGTGGCTGAAAAGACTCCTGGATGATTCTAATTTATCCACAGGGTTGAAAAGCACCCCCCTGCAGAGAAAGGGCCCAGAAACGCTGACCGCGGTCAGATATTAAAGGGCCTTTTGCCAACCTGCGAGCGTCATTTTTCACACGGGCCTCTGGGAGCCAGGGGAGAAGTTGAAACAAGCTGCAACAAGTTCCAGTGAATCAAAAGATACTCTGAGGGCAGCGTGGGGGCTGACAAGGTCCAATGCATTAAAAGATATTCCGAGGGCACCGTGGGGGGTGACAGAGGGTCTCGGAGGTACGCCGAAGTGAGTCTGGTTGTGACAATGATTCAAGCAGAAGCCAGGGAAGCCCCAAGCCAGAGTAGCTGAACGGGAGTGACTCATACATCCAGTGGGGACCCAGGAGGCATAGTGAGCCTTGTGCGAGGCGGGGAGGGGAGGAGCAGGTGTGTGGGGTCCGCTTTCGGCCCTCCTCCTCCACTAACTTCCCCTCTCTCCTCCTTTCTCTCTCAGTCTTTGCTTCACCATTTTGTTCCTTTCTCTCACCAAGACTGAGGGAATGGGCCCAGAAAAGTTGAATATGAATAGAGCTGAGCCCAAATTTGATAAAAGCAGACGACAGTTCTACGGCACCGCTGTGGGGACACCAGAGCTCCTTGTGGAGAGACACAGACACAAACCGAGCTCAGCCCATGTAGAGCTTTTTACCTAGGACCATGCTGAAGTATGAGTTCATCTCACAATTTATCTAAGTAAAGCCAAGGCCAGAGCCGACATGAGTCTTCAGACTCATCAGGGATCCAGTGAGCCATCAACAACCACTCCTTCCGTCCAAGGCTGTGATGTCTTCCTCCAAGCCACACAGCTGATACAATGTAACCAATGTATAAACCTGGGAATCAGCTGCTGTACTTGGCTTCCAAGATGGTCGTAAGGGTCAAGGGAACTCACGAATGATTTTCCAAATGTGGGGAAATCCTCCGCCACCTACAAATGGAGGAGTGATTGCCGGCTGGTCCTGCCCCTGGTTGATGACGGTATGAGACATCTTTCCATTATCAGAGGCACTCAAGAATACCGTGATCTGTGCAAAGGTGTTTGGCTCAGAGTACAGTCGTAGGGGATAGGATGTGCAGAGACGCAGCTGCCACCCATGGTGGGGAGGTGGCCAGCCCATGGGAGAGAACTCAATGAGGATGAGAGGTGAAGCGGGCAGAGGTGAGAAAGGAGACATTTAAACCAGCCTGAAAGCAGCAGTAACACCAGAACACGGGGAGATGATGGAACAATATTCTATGTGGAGGGAACGTCGGTGTGCTCCGGACACAGACTGGTGACCACATCTGCTGAGCAGCCAGCCAGTTCTCAGCGGCATCTCCCCCTCCAAAGACAGCTTTTGGGGTCCCAAGGGGAATGCCCACTCCTGAGGGCCCAGGGCCCCATGACTTTGCAGGCCCTGTGCCTGGGGCTTGCATGGCGACCCAGTGGTTCCATCTCCGTGAACCCATGGGGAGAGTTGTCAGATTCAGAATTTTGAGTAATAAGTGTGATATTTATCAGAAAGTGATATGAAGTTGGGAAGTGTGTGGAGAAAAGGAAGTTGAACAGAGGCAGATGACCTTTCAGCCACAATCTTCCTGGAGCCTTTTGCAGGAGGGTCCCAGGCCCTGTCTGCTCTCTAGGCCTAGATCAGAAAAGAGGTGGTCATGGAATTCTACAGTGTCGGGGCGGGGGGGCCGTGAATGACCAGCAATGTGAGCTGACGTTAGTAAGCCGTGGGTACAGCCACTGAAATACTGAAATACTCCCCTGTGCTTTGGTCAATAGCTATAGGTTGATCCCTGGGCACCCCCCGTTCCAACAAGCCCTACAGGGAAGTTGAGCACAGGCCGGCAGGAGGCCTCGTGGATGTGCCCTGTGTAATGGCTGCCATTTATGTGGCCTGGTTGGTGTTTGTGTTGTACCAGCTATTAAATACTTTGAATCTCACCCCTGAAAACAGAGCTATGTTCAAGGAGTCCGAGGAAGCAGCCTACAAAACACTTAAACTTTTAGAGATCCACTGTGGAGTCTGCAATGAGCAGCGTCCAGGGAATTTTCCTGGCCTGGCTGTAAGGAGGTACCTGGACTCTGCTGGTGGGTGTATTGGCAGACATGGGGCTGGAGGAAGAAGCAAACGACAAACAATTGACTTTGAGAATCCACCTTGGTGTTTGATCCTCACTGAAAGGAATTCAGATTTTTTTTTTTTTTTTTTTTTCTTTGAGACGGAGTCTCGCTCTGTCGCCCAGGCTGGAGTGCAGTGGCCGGATCTCGGCTCCCTGCAAGCTCCGCCTCCCGGGTTCACGCCATTCTCCTGCCTCAGCCTCCCGAGTAGCTGGGACTACAGGCGCCCGCCACCATGCCCAGCTAATTTTGTGTATTTTAGTAGAGACAGGGTTTCACCACATTAGCCAGGATGGTCTCGATCTCCTGACCTCGTGATCTGCCCGCCTCGGCCTCCCAAAGTGCTGGGATTATAGGCTTGAGCCACCGCGCCTGGCCCAAAGCATTCTTTCTACCTCATTACAAGGCCTCCACCAAACCACACACATCCCCCATGATCCACAGTAGAGTAAGGAGACTGCAGAGGCACACATGCAGGTGGCAGGA
>NW_016804423.1:4470431-4475661 GCF_001698545.2 Rhinopithecus bieti | reverse complement strand
CGGCTCCCTGCAAGCTCCGCCTCCCGGGTTCACGCCATTCTCCTGCCTCAGCCTCCCGAGTAGCTGGGACTACAGGCGCCCGCCACCATGCCCAGCTAATTTTTTGTATTTTTAGTAGAGACAGGGTTTCACCACATTAGCCAGGATGGTCTCGATCTCCTGACCTCGTGATCTGCCCGCCTCGGCCTCCCAAAGTGCTGGGATTATAGGCTTGAGCCACCGCGCCTGGCCCAAAGCATTCTTTCTACCTCATTACAAGGCCTCCACCAAACCACACACATCCCCCATGATCCACAGTAGAGTAAGGAGACTGCAGAGGCACACATGCAGGTGGCAGGAGCCTTCCCTGTCCTAGGACCCCATCCAACCCTGACCAGGGCGTCATAGGACACACCGGCCTCTTCTCTTCCACATGGGACCGTTGGCCTTCCAGGGCAGACCACTGACAGACATGTCGACGACAGGTGACGGGTGAACATTCCGAATGCTTCTGAGACTCAGTTGCAAGCTTGGGCTGGGAGGGAGTTTGCTGGTGGGGCTTCTCTGCTGGCAACGAGCCAAGTGCTGCCCAGCATCTGCCCCTGTCAGCCGTGTTTCCCTCTGCCCAGCCTGGTGGGCCAGTTGCTTGATTAAAGGTCTGTTGGGGCCAGGCATGGTGGCTCATACCTGTAATCCCAGCACTGTGGGAGGCTGAGGTGGGTGGATCACTTGAGGCCAGGAGTTTGAGACCAGCCTGGCCAACATGGTGAAACCTCATCTCTACCAAAAATTATAAAAATTAGGTGGGTGTGGTAGTCCACACCTGTAATCCCAGTGACTTGGGAGGCTGAAGCATGAGAATCGCTTGAATCCAGGAGGTGGAGGTTGCAGTGAGCTGAGGTCGCACCACTGCACTCCAGACTGAGTAACAGAGTAAGACTCCATCTCAAAAAAAAAAAAAAAGTTGGGATGCCTCACAGCTTTTCCTGTAAACTTTACCATATGCTGCTGGGGGACTTTGAATGCTCTGAGGCCATACCACCTCCATTTATGGTGGCCGTTAACCTTTTTGAGAATCTTATAAACATTAGATCCTTGCCCCACCAAAACAAAAAGTCTATAAGGACATGACTATTTTGCATGTAGTTTTTAGACTGTTTGGAGAGTCTCTGGAAATGATGCTTCCCAAGAGCCTCTGCTATTGGAGTATTTGACATGACTGGTGACAAGGTCTCCAGGCCCCAGTGGCAAGGGGCCTCCCTGCTGTTGGGGGCTCTGAGCCACTTTTCCTGTGCTCATTGTGTACTCGGCCAGACAGGTGCTCCCACCAGGGAAGAGGCTGCCTCTTCTTTCTGACCTGCATTTGTGCCTAATACAGCATTACTCTGCCCTGTTCAGAATGGGACATCATTGTAATTTGTGACTGCACTTGCCATAGATAGAAACAACTATGGCAGCAAAGCAAAGCGTTCTCACTGAGCGGCACCAAACACAGCTCCAAGCTGACAACGCTTCTAAGACTTCCTTTTTGACTTCTTGTCTCAGATTTGATGTCTGCATTGCCCTAAATGATAAAGCAAATACAATGAGAGACTGCTTGCAGGATCCTCTCTTTTCAAGAACGTTTCCCCTCTCCTCCTGCCACCCTTTCTGCAAGAATACTGTATATCAGCAACCCTCTAGGGAAAGTAACTTTGAAAAATTGTATAGTGGATGCTAAATGACTTAATGGATAATAAAATGGCTTGTGCTTCTGAGACTGCTATTTAAAGACTAACTTGACATTTTATGTAAAATGAACACTAGTTTTTATATAATCATGGGACCTCGCCCAACTTTCTGCCAAATTTGCTATTTATGGAGGGTGCACGTCTTCAAAGCAAGTTAGATGCCATGTCTGAAACTCGCTAAGAAGACTCAGGAGGACAGTGGATCTCTTTCGACACCCCAACTCGCGCGAGAACATTTCAGACCCCAAAAGGCAACCAAAACTTTAAGGTGAAATTGTAGAAGAGAATCCCTCTGTGTTTTCGTGTATTGCAAAGGGAGGCTAGAACTTTAAGTTGAGGGAACACGTGGGAATTCACTGGCATCCCCTGGCCCAGTCCTGAGTGCCAGCCTGAGCTTCACTGCGGACACCTCCCTGACAGGCACCATCATGTCTGCAGCACCACCTCCTACCCAGCTCACCTATCCGTCCTTTTCTCGCTGTGGTCCCCAATTCCAGAAGCCTGACCCCGGTAACCCTGACCACAGGTGAAGTCAGGGTTTCTCAATCTCAGCACTATTGTCGTTTACAATCAGATAGTTCTTTATTGTTGGGGGCTGTGGGTGCACTTCAGGGCGCTCCGTGACATCCTGGACTCCACCAACCAGATGCCACTAGCACCTGCAAGCCTGACAACAACGTCTCCAGGTATTGCAAATCTCTCTTGAGGGTCAAACATCACACCCCAAGTGAGATCCACTAGACTGAGTAATTGGTAGAGCCAGATTCAACACAGGCAGTCTGTCCCAGGGCCCATTTTCTTAACCACATCTATTAAGTGCTAAAGAAATTCGAAGTTAGTGAAATAAGGGAGGGAGGATGGGAGGGAGGGAAAGAGGAGGTGAGAGGAGGGAGGAAAAGAGGAGGTGAGAGGAGGGAGAGGAAAAGGAGAGAATGCACAAGATCAGATCACACAGAGACACGCAAGCGTTGAGCCACCTCTAGCTTTTTCTGGGGTCAACGGAGAACCTCTAGAGAGGTTCCCAGAAAGAAAGGAATGTGATGGAATGGTCTGCAAGCTTATCCGTCCACCAGCATGTGAACAGTACGAGATAGTCAGGCTGCTGGAGCCTGAGTGAAGACTTGTACCTGCATCCTCCTCCCGCGGGGCTGCGGCCATGGCCCCTGCAGCTGCTCTCGCCCCTTCTCCTAACTTCTTCACAGCAACTGGGGATCTTTCCAAACAGCAGATGGGATGGTCTGTGTCCTCCTATATAAAACTTCACAATTATATATTTGCTATTGTTAAAAAAAAAAAAAAAAAAAATGCCATATACTGCCCGGCTTAAAACAACAGGGGCCTACTCGCTCGCAGTTCCAGAGGTCCAAAGTTCAAAGTCAAGGACTCGGCAGAGCCACTCTCCTTCTGAAGACTCTAGCGAGGGTCCTTCCTGCCTCTTCCAGATTCTGGTGTCCCCCACAATCTTTGGTTGCCCTTGGCTTGTAGACACTTCGCTGGAATCGCTGCTCCTGCTGTCACTTGGCTGTCTTCCTTGTGTGTCTGCATCTGAACTTCCCTCTTCTTGTTGAGGACCGTGGGCAGAGGGGACGAGGACCTGGGCGGCTCCAGGATGACCCTATGATCATTTGCCGACATCCACAAAGTGTTGTAAAACTCTGATTGTGTGTGTGCAGGTGTGCATGTGTGTGCTGAGTACCAATTTAAACCTCACTTCTGGCTGGGCGTGGTGGTTCACGCCTGTAATCCCAGCATTTTGGGAGGCCGAGGAAGGTGGATCACCTGAGGTCAGGAGTTCGAGACCAGTCTGGCCAATATTGCAAAACTCCACCTCTACTAAAAATACAAAAATTAGTTGGGCATGGTGTGGGAGACTGCAATCTCAGCTACTCAGGAGGCTGAGGCAGGAGAATCGCTTGAACCCGGGAGGTAGGGGTTGCAGTGAGCCAAGATCGTGCCACTACACTCCAGTCTGGGCAACAGAGCAAGACTCCATCTCAAAAAAAAAAAAAAACTCACTTCTCCCTGGGGTTTGGTCACAAGGTGTTCTAGTGGGATGGGCGTTGAGGTATGCTTAGCCCATGACAAGGAAGTCTTCAGCCTCTCCCACCAGCTGATAGGAACCTGAGACAGGATTTAGAGCTCCAGCATCCTTGTACCCTGGGAGCTAGTCCTGGGTGACTACACGCTAGTCTGTGAAGGCTGAGCTAGGGGAGTCAACAGGCATCCACGGAGCACATACCTAGCATTGTGGGAAATGCTAAGGTAGGAACTTGGGTCCCAACAGGATCACGTGGTTAGGAAAATTAAGTCAATTCCATTAAAGCAACCAGAGAAGAAGTAAGAGCTCTGTCAACAGCAGAAGCTCCAGGGGGCAGGGGGAGCAGTGCTTAGACAGTCACGGGATCACCCTGCAGGAGAGACTGGGCTGGAGCAGGCCTGGGAGGTGAGCGAGGCTTGGGTGAGTCCTTCCCACCCCCCGGTGCTGCTGGCCTGGGAGGGGCGTGCATGCAGGGCTGTGGTCCCCAGTATTGCTTGGTCTTTTGCTCCCAGCTTTGCGTCACACAGCGGTGACCATAAAAGTATAATGAGTGAATAAATGAAGACACGCACAAAGGAGATAAAACTCAGGAAAAGGATCTAGGTTTGCAGAAGCCAGATAGAAGGGGCAGAGAGAAACAGCAGAGGCACTGAACCATGCGGACAGCAACATGTGGGATGGGGCCTCAGTGCAGGTGGAGGACCGGCCAGTGATGATGCAGAGGAGACAAAGGCCAGGCTGAAGCTCAGGATCTGTAAACCACCCCGCGTGCGGGAGACGGCCTCCTAGGGCATCGTGCGGGCGACAACCTCGTAAGACATCAGGAAGCAGGCCTGAATGACACTCGGCCGACTCAGCGCTCCCGCCTCCTGCAGCCTTCTTAAAACACAACAGTCTGAAAGCATTCTGCATTTCTAAATATGGACATCTGCAAACTGCTCCCCGAGTCACCTCATGGTGGGAAGCTCAGAGGGACACTCCCAGGAGAAGACGGAGCTGGGAACTCACGTTCAGAATTGGCCAAGCCAAGAGTTATTGCCAATATGACCCTAAAAGTAAATAAAGGCGTGTTGGCCAATATGGATGTTAATACATATTACACGAGAAAGGGGGTTCTGTGGACTGTGAATTTGGAAGTCACTAGGCTTCACAGAGCAAGTAGATCCTCACCACGGAACTTCCTGGAATCATATGGCTGGGCAGAAGAAAGGCCGGCTGTGCACCACTGAACAGATGCACGTGTCCTTGAAGCCCTTTTCTATAGAACTCTAATTAACTGAACAAGTATGTTCCTCAGAATGCGGCCTTGAAAATGCTGATATCAAGAAACCACAAAAAAACCTTTGAAATTGAATTAGGTTCATCAGGAATGAGAACAACTGGAAACAAGTATTTTTGCCTTATTGTCCAGATTTTCCCAAGATGAGGCTAAATCTACAAATTATTTTACTGCTAAAAGACAAAAAAAAAAAAAAAAAAAAAA